>NW_026562501.1:315000-495000 GCF_027474105.1 Poeciliopsis prolifica | reverse complement strand
TGTCTCCAGCAGAACTTTTACGCTCCCTCTGTGTTCTGCCTGCAGAGACGGCACATTTGCCTCTGGTCACAGAAACTGGCTCTTTTTTAGCTGAAATGGAAAAAGAAAATGTTTCTGTCAGGAGCTGCTGGTCTAAAATAACCCACCGGGTCGGACTCAGAACATAACGAGCTCACAGCCTCGTTTCTTCCAGCGGGTTTTTATTTTTTCCATCCCACCCAGGATGGATTTCCTGGTGTGTCAGTGAGGGGGCGTATTACTCACATTCAGACTTACTCTGTCACATTTACTAAAATAAAACGGGGCGGCTCAGTTTTCAGTTTGTTGCATAACTCAGCGTAAAAATTTCACCCAGGATGAGAAGAGCAGCATCACAGTTGGGGTCAGTCTGTCGGTCCTCAGGCTCACGGGTTCATGGTTGATGAGTCCAGAGGCCTGAGCAGAGAGACACTCTGTTCAGGATTACCTGGTTTTTACAGGTTAAACAGCAGAACGCTCCGCATGCTGACCCTCCGCTTCACGAAAGGAGCTCCGATAAAAGCTGAGAGGATCTGGAATCGAAGTGTCCTTTCATAATGGTTATAAATGTTCTTCATTTAGAAAATAACCTTCATTCGAGGAAAGAGGTAAAAGCTTTTCTCTCTCTTTTGTAGCTCTGTCTAAAAAGCTGAAAATGGATGATTACTGGTAAATAATAGAAATTGGAGCTGAAACATCGACTCCTCCATGACGTTAAAGCCCCTCCAGAAGGTCAGCTCTGTTTCTTGTACAGTCTGTCGTTTGTCAGGATGTGATTCTACTCAACATGGACTTCCTGCTCCATTTTCAGCATCTCTCGCTCCAACTCATTCGGCTGTGAAATGTCTGACATGATGAGCTGCTGCGGTTATTCTGACCTGCACAAGTTTGGACAAACAGAGCCAAGCAGAGCGAAGAAACTCACTTCAGCTCAGGAATAATCTGAGCTTTCCATGTTATAGAAGTTTTCTCCTGAGGATCAGCAGATTAACAAAGAAGGTCTGACCTCAGCGGGACTTCCTGTCTCTTCCACAATAAGATCTGATCCCTTCATGAAGCCGTTTCCTTCTGATGGCAGAATCTGGAGAAGTGTCATGTTGTGAAAAACGCTTCATCTGTCGCCGCTCAGGCTTTCGAGATTTCCCAGAAATCCCTGTGAGAACGCGTGAAGCAGCAAAATGTGACGCGGGAGGAGAAAATGTAACTGTTTTTACCTCCATAAAAAAGCACAAGATGTTTGTGAACACAGATTTTTAGAGGTCTGATCTGAGCGCTGAGGGTTTGCAGGTTTCAGATCCACAAAACGAAGATCAGAGCTAAATTTGGAGAAGTCCCTCTGCTTCTCTCTGCAGAGCGACTTCCAACTACCTGCTGCATCATTTATCGAGCTTTCTGCTAAAAGACTTTGTTCATGAAAAAGAAATGAGCCCCAGAGTGTGAGGAGTGTTGCACACTAACCTTTGGCTGACTGGAAAATTGATTTTAATATTTCCTTCCAAGAGGAAGATGTTATTCAGGATCTGGATCTCAACCACCAGCAGCTCCACTACTTTTTAACAAGTCGTATATAAAAGACAGTTTGTGAAACAAAGCTTTTAATTTTCATATCATTTGTTAGATCTTTAGATCAGAAACATCCATGTTATAGACAGGAGACCGAAGTTCTTCCCTCTGAATATTTCTTCTGATTTTTTCTGAAATGTTGCTGAAGAAAAGCTGGAAGCTTCCAGAATCCTTCATGGAGACGACGGTGAATCTTCCTGATCCAATATTTCCCCCAGAGGAGAGCAGATCCTTCAGTCTGACGGTTTACAGACATCAGATCTGAGATTATATCATAAAACCTCCAAACATCTAAAGGCTGCAGGAAAACGTGACACAATTCAACTGAAAGTGACAATGAGTCTCTGGCTGAATAATAAACTTCTACCTGATTCTGTGACTGAAACACTCAACTTCCTGAAACCTGAAGCTGCTCAGTTTAAATAAAAAGATGCTCAGCAGCAGAAAAACCCAAAATATGCTAAAAATATGAACTATTCCTCAGAATGAGCTGGCTGGGAACACAGAGCGTTGAGGAGCCAGAATATCTGCAGAATCATCACCAGATGAAACACAGGTGCAGCGACGCCTGAGTGAGGAGAAGAAGAAGAAGAAATAATCCTCACATTTGTGTCAAACTCAAGGTCCGAGGGCCAAATCCGGCCCACCGCAGCTTTTAATGAGGTCCTCTGGACTCTGTAACAGAAACTTCATGATGAAATAATATTTCATCAGTTAAATCAAAGCAGTTTTTATCTGTACTCTATCAAATTACGTCAATGTGAAAATATGTTCAATGTTATTTAATTTTAAGAAGCAGTAATCAAATGCAGAGTTATTTTTTAATATTTTAATGAACCGGCTCGTTGAGGATATTAATGGTCTAGATTTTAACGTTGCTTTGGTCTCTTCATGTCAGGAACCTTTAATAGAAGTTTATATCTTAGAGACTCAGCAGACATCTTCCATCTTTAATGTGATTTATATTTAATATTTCTGTATTCTGGACAGAAATTTGTGAAGAACGACCAGCTGTTTTTATCATTTAAACTTCGGACTTTGGTTATGATGCAATTTGTGACAAATGTTTTATAATTAAGTTTCATTTACTGCAGAATGAAACTTTACAAACTCTGGAGGTTTGAGCCTCATTTATACCAGAGACCAGAGTCTGCGTCCTTCATCAGTCTGCGTCCTTCATCAGTCTGTGTCCTTCATCAGTCTGTGTCCTTCGTCATCATCCAGTTTGTCTTTCTGAAATCTGGGTGATGTTGTGACAGCGTTCTGTTAGCGATCCTCTCTGCTGTTTCTCCAGAATATTCTGGGCTCCTCCTGTGTTTTAATTTCCCCACAATTACATTTTTCTGCATCCACCTGAATCATATCAAGTGTTTTGGTTTTCTCATTTGATTTTCCTCAAACAGAAAGAACAGGTTATGTTTCTTTGAGAGTATAAATGTGTTGAGATCAAGTACATTCTGTTCGCTCCATGCCTTACAGTGAAACTGCTCTGTAATGTTCTCCACTTTCAGCTAAAATGATCCTCTGCAGGACCGCTAAGAATTAATCACAATATTTGAAGCTGATGCTTTGTGCAAAGAGCTCTCCACACATTTGCTCACTAGGTGCTGAGATTAGAGTCTGTCATCCAGAGTGACAGGAACAGCAGCTGCAGTGAGTCAAAGGCTGATGGAAATACTTTTCTAGTTTCTTTCCCTCCTAGTGATTCTGAATCGCTGCTTCGTCAGACAGCCAGAAACTTCCTGTGACGACTGTGAATAATGGAGAGCCTCATGGTGCCTAATCATTTCATTTCTGCCACCCGAAGCCGCAGCACTGAGGGAACGTAATACACCTGCAGGATACATTGTCATGATTTTTTATTTTTTTGGTTCATGAAAGCATATTGAACCTGTCTGAAAAAGAAAATGATTGAAAACAAAGTGAAAAGATTTAAAGGAAGCGATCAGTGGCGATTTTCATTTCAACAGCTATGCAGTTATTACAAAAACAGAAAAACTGACCATAAAAATATTTTAATGTTATAAACACTTGAGTCCAAATGGTCAGAAGAATGTAAATGATCGGAAAAATATGAAATGTTTTTCATCCAAACTGTTTTCACCGGAGGAGAAAAGAGGCAAAGTTCAGCCGGTTCTGTCTCAATATTTCTGCTGATTCATGATAAACCGCAACATGGATGCAGAAACTAAAAGCAGCTGTGAAAAGGATAATGATCATCTTCAGAGGGTGAACTCTATTTATGAACCATGTAAAGTTTTCAGTCAGTCCGTTTTGTGCCTGCTCTCCTTTAGGTGACACCATGTTGTGGTTTCAGGGCTGGAATTGGGCCAGCTATTCACTCACTTCATCATAGACACATGAAATTTGAGACCCTTGTAGAGCTAAGACGCTCAAACACTTGTAGATTTCCCCAAAATATACTATTACTGTCATAGTGCAAATGTAACCCACATAAAGTGGGGATAGCCCTTTAAGGAATAGAGTTTGGGTAGGCGGGGTGGTCTGCCTGGCCAATGGGAAGTTTGGTTTCCATGAACGTTTAGACCAATCAGAGAGCGGAATGCCACGGAGGCTCCGCCTTCTTTCCCGGATTGGCAGAGTTGGTTGTGCGGGAATCCGAGCCTGATGAGACAGAGTGAGGGTCTTTTGATATGATTTTAATGCTGTTTATTGACTTTGAAGAAACTTTTCTCTCTCTTTTTGTAAATAGTTATTGTTTATAGTCCAACTTCTAAGCTAGAAAGGATTGTAGGCTTCAGGAAACTGAACTTCAGTTTTTCTGCCGTTAGGATCAGTTGGAACTGTTGGCTCTTTGTGGCAGTTGGTCTCAGTTCAAATGGAGGTAAAGCCTAAATAATAATCTATTTTTATTTTATTCAATTCATATTGTTGAAGTTAAAACTTGAAAAATATGCCTGTTATACTGTCTAGTGTTCTTGTTCTGAACGTGCCGCGCTGAGATGATGAGCATATTTTGTGTTTTTCATTTGGTTTTTGTTCTTATATTGTTGTTGTCAAATAATAATCTTTATTTGAACTACTTAGTTATTCAAATGTAAACCTTTGAGTTTGGGTAAAATGCAATGTTTTATTATTGTGCTTGGAAAAGGATTTTACAACAGTTATGAAACATGATCTAAGGATTCTATATTTCTGCTGGTCCTGTCTGTTGACAGATCAGTTTTGTTTTTTATTTTTTATTTTTTATCCTGGATTGTTCCTGAGGTGGATTCCCCATTTAATTTTCCTAGAGTGGAAAATGACTTGATGACTGCAGCCCGCTGCAGCCTGCTGCGCCCTGCTGCAGCCTGCTGCGCCCTGCTGCAGCCTGCTGCGCCCTGCTGCAGCCTGCTGCGCCCTGCTGCAGCCTGCTGCGCCCTGCTGCAGCCCTGCTGCGCCCTGCTGCATTCTGCTGCGCCCTGCTGCAGCCTGCTGCAGCCTGCTGTGTGGTAGGCAGTTAACACTCACATCTTCACAGTCGGTTATGGATGAGACATTTTTCGTTGTTGTTTCCTGGAAATTTTGGACACTGCCTTGCGGACCGTTTTCTTTTTATTTGACATTTCAACAAACTGCTGTGTAAGAGATTCTCCTTATGTGAATGATGTTGAGTGAGACCTGAATTGGGATTTAATTTGATTGATTTGTTTTGCCGTTTTGGATTGAAGTTTGGATTTTGACCCCATTTTTGCCGTTTACAGCCTTCGCATTTGATCGAACTCCTCCTAGGGATTTTGATTGATCTGCTTCAAACTCGGTCAGTCTGTTCATAAGGCATGTCCCATCTAAAGTTATCAAAACGGTGAGTTTTTGAGCATGCTGAAGGGGGGTTAGCAGGGGTCAAAGTTCACCTACTCGCCATAAAAAAACAAAAAAACTGTTATATCTCCTACACAGAAACTCACACAGGCACCAAAGTTACTGTGATTGATCATCATCGGGTGTCCTAGAATACCCTATGGTCGAATGATGACATCACTTAGGCCACGCCCCCTGAGAACAGGAAGTGTCATGTTTTACTGTGAATGGTTGCTATCTGACCCCTTTGACCTCATCAGCATGAAACTGCCCAGAGAGAGAATTCATGTTGGTGTGTTGAGGATTCAAACCCAGACCAGCTTCGATGGAGCAGGTGGGCGTGGCGGCGTGGCCAACTTTGACTATTTGCCGTGAAACATCAAGATTCAGTAACTTGCAAATGCAAGATTACAGCTGCATCACACTTCCTATGTCTCACTACAGAACAGCACAGAACACATTTACATGGTCACTTGATGACATCACCTTAGCCCAGCTAACACCCCAGCAGCCCATGAAATATAGGTTATGTTATGCAGGTTAACATATTAATTATTTAAATATACATTATTATAAGTTTTCGGTTTTTTTTGTTTTTTCTTTTATAATTTTGTTTTGTGGGTTAGAGTACAAACATTCATTCATTTTGGTTAGAAATAATAGAAAGGACGTCCTTCATCAGCAGTGTTTACAAACCATTTCAGTAATTCGCCAGTAGGGGTCAGTATTATTCCACCAATGAAACAACTTGCATTACAAAGCAGCTAAGATGTCAAAACAGATCGACGGGCGGATGGGCGTGAAAACTTTGCGAGAGCGTCTGCCGTGACATTTTCAAAATGAAACTCGGAGGTTATATGTAACCCCCCGGGTAATGTTTGTTGGCATAAAACACGAGTAAATGTAGCGTTTTTGTTAATAACTGTTATTTACTACCACAAGTAAATGCATCAATTCCACTCGTTCCTACCTTATTGGTCATTCAAGGGCCAAAACAAATTTAAGCAATTTGATTGGTTGTGATGGACTGAACTGTACTGGAAGCTAATAGGTTCTGTCTGTCGGCCGTGGCCGTTCATGGTCGAGGTTCGGATTGTTCTGCTGTGGACTGTAATTTATTTTTGCTAACCAGTTGGAGCTGCTAACTTTTTCTGAACATTTTGCATGGTTTATGGAGCCACAGAACCGGACTACGCTGAACGTTTTGCTTGGGTTTTTGGAGCTGCAGACCCGAACCACGCTGGTGAGCCGGAACGGACTGTTGGACCGGAGCAGTTTTATTACCGTTCGTTTAAAAAACTGGTAACTCGCGATGCGGTGAGACCCCCCTTCCTCATGCTGGTTCTGGGAGCCGTCATGTTCGGAAGAGTTATTCTGAGGAAGATGCTAACCCAGTTCCTCAGGCCTGCAACATTTGTAAAGCTAAAGTAGCATTTTACTAATTAAAGAAACTGAATAGTGTGTTTGATACATTCAGCCTTGTTTGTTATTATGTATAGAAGATGTTTAAAATGTCGTTTCAAAGAGCTCTGAGAAAATGCTAAGTATCTTTTTACCGATCCATTGGGGTTGTAATATTTAGTTGCAGCACTTCCTGTGATTAATACCTAATTAATGGGTGGGATTCAGTCTGTGCTATTGTTCTAATGTGCTGAAAGTTAACTGTGCTCTGTTAATGTGCATTTATTACTGAACAGTACGGTTTATTAAACTGGTACATCTTAACCTTCACCATTTTCCTAACTCATTTCACGATAACGTTAAAGTTGCACTGCATTTAGATCTCAGTTGTAGTTAACATCAAGCATGTGGGCGTGGCTTAGTGTCAGACTTTGACTATTCTCATCAACTATTGACATCAACATTAAATAACTTCCAAATGCAAGATCACAGCTGCACCAGACTTCCTCTGTCTTTCTAGAGAACAGCCCTGAACACATTTCCATGGTCACTTGATGACATCATCCTAGCCCCGCCCACTTTTCAAAGGCAGTCACCAGTTTTTTCTGCTGTGAGTTTTACTGTTATTTTATCATTTATATGGGTTTCATCATGTGAAAATGACATAAAACGACAATATGATGAACTCTGTGAATGCTGGTTGGTGACCGAACCGCATTGGGGTGTAGAAATGGCGAACTGCAGTTCTTCGCTATGTGCATACGATCGGCTCTAAATCACACATCATCCGTGGATCATCCGACTGGTGCCAAACTGGATATGTATGACCTTTGTTGACCTCTAAAGAGCTCAACAGCATTGAAATGTAATTTGACTCCACTGCGCCCCCTACATTAATCCACCAGCTATATCTCCTCGCTAAATCCACCAATCTGTACCACATGTTTTGTGCGTCGTCAGGAAGCTCCGCCGAACGCATAAATGCGTACAGCCTGGTGGACGGGCGTGGAAACTGCGCAACAGCTTCTGCGTTGGAACGTGGGCGGCGTTGCTTTCGCGGTGCGGGTGGAGGTGCTGGAAACTGCGTGAGAGCTTCTGTGGTGGCGGGCGGCGGTTGCTAGTACCCCGCAGTGGCCAATTGGCCGGAGCGGCGCTTGGCTGCGACGGCCGCCGCTAGCGGCTTTAATTCAGTTTATTTTTACAAGCTCAAACCAACATTAAGTGAAATACATTAAATTTATCTTACAATGCTGTTGTTATGGCAACAAAAATACTGATCTTTGTGTTAATGGGCAACATGACGAGGTCATGGGTTCAATCCTCATACTAACCAAATGAAATCTAAAGTCTTTCACACCATAAACACTCCAAAATACAAATGGCTCAAAAATAAAATTAACACTTCAAAATAAAAAGTCTGAAAAATATACCTTCATACATGTTGATTTTGAAAAACATTAGAACATGATGACATTCCTAAAGTTTTCTGTTAAGATCATATACTGTTTTTCTTAAATTAATGTAAACTCAGCATTATGTGTGGTCGGTGAGCTCACCTGGTCAGAACATGGTGCTAATAATGCCAAGGTTGTGGGTTCAATCCCCATACTGGCTAATGGAAAGATAAAAGCTTTCAGAAAATCAGCAGTTCAAGTTTGCAGAAGGCTTGAAATGAAACCGTTAAGCATACTGATTTTGAAAAACATTAGAATACAAACACGATTCTGAAATCTTTCATGAAGATTGTGTCGGTGTTTTTTAACTTAATGCCAACTCAGTATTGAGAATGTGCAGTTAGCTCACCTGGTGAGGTGCTAATAATGCCAAGGTTATGGGTTCAAAGCCCAGCCTGGCCAATTGCAATATAAAAATGAACCTTCTTTCATATTGATTTTGAAAGACATTAGAATATCAGCACTTTTCTAACCATGAAACAATTTCCCCTTCAGTTCAGCCATATAACTGGAGACACATTGTTGTTATCATTATAAAATAACTTGCAATTAAATTTTGGCAAAGAAAATGAATCGATCACCAACGCACTGGAGACAGTAGATCAAAAAGTTGACAGGCAGCCACCGGAGAGTAAGTCTGCCACTGAAAATGTTACAAAGCAGGACACCTCTGCCTGAACAGGAACAAGATCAGGAAATTTCCTTAAAGAAGATTTGCAAAGATGAAGCTGAGACATCTATGACACAACTGGTCACCGAAAAACAAAACATCTTCAATTCACTGAAGAAAGTGGATCAAAAAAGGGACAAACAGTTGTCAAAGAGTAAACCATCAAGAAGATGTCACTTTTGGAAATCTTTCCCTGAGGCAGATGTGTGCGTAGATCTTTTGTTTTTCACTGAAAACGGCGACATCAGTAATGGTCCTTTGGAGGAAAAACAAAGTCAGAAGACATTTTGGAAAACGCTCCCCAAGTCAGAGCCTCGCATAGATGTCAGCTTTTTTGCTGAGAACATTGAAACCCAAAATGTTTCAGTGCCAACCCAAGAACTTGACGAAGGAGCTTCCTTGAAAGAGGAAAGTTATTCTGACAACACGGTGATTTCTACGACACAACTGGTCACCAAAGAGCTATCCATTTTCAAATCGCAGGAGACGCTGGAACAAAAAGAGGACAAATGTCCATCTACGGGTACGCCCAAGGAAAACATCAAAACTGATAATTTAATTGAGGTTCCTGGTAATCAGAAAGCAGAAAATGTTCATGGAGACTGTCCAACTGAAATTCAGACTTGCTTTCTTCTGAAAAGAAAACAAGTCAACCAAAGTGTGCGTGTCTTGCCAAATTGATGGAGTTTGAATTGGTACATTCTGTACACAGTAGTTCAGAAGTACCTAATGAAACAGCTTGACAAGACGTTTGACATAAACCAGGAACTAAATGCTAAACTGAAACAACAGAAAGACCTGACAAGAAAAATAGTCTCAGAAACAAGACGAAGAAAGAATTCAATGGTTTCGGTTCAAACTCAAACAGATTCACAAGATCGCCCAAAAACAGTCCATTACCAGTCTGCTGCAGTGCACACACAGATAGATGTGTCGGAAACCAGATGTCACCTGAAACCAGTCCATCAAACAGTTTCTACGCAAACTGATGGATGTATTGGAAGCCAGATGTCACCTGCTAAGAGATCAGCCCTCTGAAGCACACAGGGCTGATCTGAATGGACATCAGATCAGCAGACCAAGCTGTGCAGAGATCTACAGGTGAGAACAGGACAGAGTCGGCAAGAACCTGTCTCTGCTTTGGAAACCTTCAGTACTGACACGGTTTCTGGAAAGGAGTGAACAAGAAGCAGTTTCAGCACCAGAAACAGCCGGGGATCAGCTATCTGATCCCCGACTGTTTCAAACATACAGTCATATTGAAACAGTGATCGTCAAGTTCACAGATCACTGCAGAAGAAACGGTTTTTGACAAGCCAACAAACTAAGGACCAGCAAGATGACAGAAACCTCAAAGAAATCCAAACGGAAGAACAAGAGAAAAGCAGCAATTAAAGCTTCCTCTGAGCTGGAGACCCTCAACAAGATGAAGTTTCTGCAGAAAACAGTGAACAGGAAGATATCTCTATTGTAGAAAGTTGAGGATCAACAGCCTCCCAGACACCTTCTTGACAAATGGAGACAAAACCCGCAAAGTTACAGAAGAAGTAACGGTATTGTTTCTGCAGTTTCCACAGAAGGAGAGTGATCTTATGGAAAACCAGAAAACATCCCCCCTGAAAACAAACGTTACACAAAGATGTAACCCAAACGACTCCAGCAGCAGAAGAGTCAGCTGAGCAGAAGAACTGTGAACAAGATGAAAGACCCAAGAAAAAGATTTCTCTGTGGAAGCGATTCAGAAAGGCTCCATCTCCATCACTTCTGCACAAGTTCAAACACAGATGTAAAGTCCATCCAGCATAGACATTGTCTCCAGTATATTAGAGTTAAAAAGGAGGGGCATGTATGGGTCGGATGATTGGCAGTAATTGGAACAAGAGCTACTGTTATTTTTAATTGGACATTTTAATATTAAAAAGCCAGGACTGCACAGGGGGAAATGTCTCCCCGTGTAGGTGTGGGTTCACTCCGGGCGCTCCGGCTTCCCCCATGTTCAACGACATCAGTGCTCATGTTCATCTATTTAACAATTTTATTTCTGCCTCTAAACAGAAATAAGACAACCAAATTTATTAATTAAAGGAGTTTGGAAGAAGAAAAGTGAAACGAAACAGTCTTTTAGAACTCTAAACCGATACAAATTGGAAAAAATTTTTGAAATCTATTTATCTTTCGTATGTATGTGTATATATATATATATATATATATATGCGAGGGCCGCACGACGTCGCGAGCGGCTTTAATTGATTTTACTTCTTGAAATATAATAACTCAGCAACATCCGAAATGATCAACCAGGAGTTTTAAACAGCAGAGAAGAACTCTGGAGTTTAAAGAAATCAATGTGTGTCGAACAGCCAGTGAGATGAACACATAATCATTAGGGTGAGTGATGTGAGGGGTTAAAGGTTATGCATCTGTTTTCTGGACAGACTGATAACAGATGGGAAGGCAAACGATTTGGCAAAAACCAAGAACTCATATATAAACAGGAAGTAGATGATTCCTAGGAAGTCATCTCAGAGACTCTGAATCTTAACAAACTTGATTCCTCAGATATGTAGCTGTTGAGGAACTGAAAAATATCCTTTTACTTGGGATTGTTGCGCTCGCAGACGGAACAGATGGAAATTATGAGCTGGAAATCATAAATTATGACAGCGCAGAGGGAAGACTGTATCAGATCAACATTTTCTCTCTTCCTGTTGTGTTTCATAACATATCCTCAGTCATATTGCATCTCCAGTCATAGTGGAGCTAACTCCACCCAGCAGACCCATTGGTATTGTTAGAGATGCTGCAGTTGTTGGGCTCAGAGATTAGACTCTACATATTGTCAAACAAAATCACATTTAAATGCTTCAAATACCTTTCAGATGTTTGTCTTATGTTTTGAAAATCTGGAGAAAAGCGTTAATCTGAGTGACAGATATGTTCTTCGTCTGGTGATCAATCGCTCAGTTTTTCCTCTAATGAGGCTCCAAGAGCTGCATGAAAGAAAACATAATATGGTGATAATGACTGCTTCTCCTCCTTAATGAAGAAGATTCTTGCAGACGCCATTAGCCAGCAGAAACTCAGGTAATCACTCATGAATTGTTTTGATGGTATTTTAGGGGCTGTTTGCATGTAAATTAGAGCTCTATAAACTCAGCAGCTGCAGCCAGACGCATAATGTCTCATTTCACCTTCATTCAACTGCTGATGTTAACCTGATGTGAGGCTTCAGCTGATTTATTAGAGAAAAGTCTTTTGTGCATTTATCTGAAACTGGATGTTTCTGACGGAGATGTGCGTTGACTTTTAGTTTCTGAAAAGTTGAAAAGTCATTTCCCACAGAGAAGCAGGTGAGTTCAGACGTGTTTCAGTTGTGAAGGAGCAGCAGGACGATCAAACATTCAGCATAGCAGCAGAAAATTAGATCTACGAAGTCAGAGTGAAACTAGTTTTCCAAGGTCTTTGTGGTGCAGCTGATCTGTGATCAGCAGCCGTCCTGATGCAGAATGCTTGGTCAGCAAAATGTTTACGTCCAGGTAAATGACTCCCTGTAAAACTGCTGCAGGCTCACTGTGACAAATAAAACCTGATCCTCTTGTTGACGATGACAGGAACGTTAAAACTTTGCAGCTCCAGCCTCTTCTGCTTGGGTTTTAGTCTCTGAAACAGTTTTCAGTTCTCAGGTCTGAACTCATCCCTGCTGTTTGCTCTCAGTTCAGATCCACTGGTTGTTTTATCTGGAAAATGTGCTGAATCTTTCAGGTAAAAAATGACAGATTGCTCCGTATTTGTTGCACAACAAGAAATTCAGAAACAAAAAAGCTCACATTTGATTTTAGAAGCAAAACCTCATTTTGCGCATTTGATGCTGTTTTGGCATCAAAATGAAGAACTGGGTTGTTTTTGTGAAATCTAGGCAGGATCGGTGATAAATAATGACAACACGCTGTTCTGCTAGAATAATGTGTCCTTTTATTCGCCACAGATTACAGCAAATTCATTCACACAACAACAATACGTGATGCTTAAATTCTTTCAATGCGCTCTTAACCGCGACACGGTGAACTGGAGAGGCGACAGTCCGGCAGAGCTACAGCATCACGTAACCCACAGCAGACTCTACTGAACAATGGGACTTTTCTGCCTTGATACTCATTACCAAAAAAAAAAAACCTCGAATGAAAGAACGTGGCCATTTCCCCTCTCCCAGACTGGTTAGCCAATCAGAATGCTGCTTCCCTGCCCACGACTCGACCATGAGCCCAGAGCGTCATCAGTTAGCATACAGCAAGCAGTTCCTTTAAAATGTGTTGGAAATGTATAAATGAGCATGAAACATACAATTTATCAAAGAACATAGAAAATTCTTATATCACGGGTTATGTTATAGAACTGCTTTTGTTTGTGAATTTTTGCTAGTTCTAATTGTTTGGAGGAAAGAGCTGGTAAACCATAAATATCTTTATATTCATAAAGCAAGTTGTGTTTTTCCACAAGAGTCAGTCAATTTATTTGCTCTATAGGAAGCCCAGCAGGAGTTAATGAGTGTTTACTTCCAGTCTTCCCCAGACTCTCCATTATTATTACTTCCTCCTCTCCCTCTTCCTCCTCCTCTTCTTCCTCCTCTCCCTCTTCCTCCTCCTCTTCTTCCTCCTCTCCCTCTTCCTCCTCTCCCTCTTCCTCCTCTCCCTCTTCTTCCTCCTCCTCTCCCTCCTCCTCTTCCTCCTCTCTCCATCCATCGTCGTCTCATTTCATTCCAGTACGTCTCGCTGCTGTTTCATAATGAATTGTTTACTGAGCGTGTTTCTGTCCCTGGTGACCAACCTGTTCTCAAAACAAGCAGATGTGTAAAAAGCTGAATCCGTCCAGAACCAGACGGATTCAGTGGCTGCAGCCAGCTGTCCAGCAGCAGCTGCAGAGCTGCGCGGTCGGACCGTCTGGGCAGGGGGCGCCGCTGAGGGTCATAAATCATGACATGCTGTATGGATTAATTAGCAGCAGAAAGACTCACCGCGTTCAGAAGCTCAGTGCTTCTGGTTCAATGTTTTTAGTTTTCTTCAGACTCTGAATTTCTCACAAGGTCGACTTGGAGTCACGCTGCCGGGCGAAGGAGCCGACCTCCACTGTCCTAGTCCATGTAACGTCGTTTGCTGTGCCAGATGATTGGATCATAATTCCTTCTGGTTCTGGATGGAGCTGGAAGGATTTTTGCTCTCATTTTTTTATGTTTGTTGTGATAGATAACCATAGCACCAAAAATTATATTCTTAAAACTGACAGCAGCTGAATAGCATCCCAAAAACTCAAATTACACCTGAACTTTGACCCCACGTCCCAGAGAGTTGGATGGAGGCTTAATGGATGCAGATCAGAGAGGAAGGAAGTTCAACCGTCTCCTTCATCTGTCATGACGGTCAGACATCTTATCCCCTACTCCAGCATCCCTCAGAGGATCTTCCTCCAGGAAACGGCAGAATAAAGAGACTTCCTGGGAGAGTCGGTGTTAAGGTCACGCTGCGTCTTTAGGACATGAACGTGTGTTTTCACGGCGTGGACAGAGACAAAGGCAGACCGGACCGGAGGCGACAGCTGCATGAGTGGAGGAGCGCCGTGGCCGTGACGCGGCCGCAGCTCCGTCAGCCACGTCTTCGCTCCGCTCACTCAGGGTCACATGAATGTTTCAGCGGCGCTCGCTGTGGGAAGCTGAAGAGAAGACATGCAGCTTTTCCCCATAGACCACAAACACCAGCAGAACAGTCGAGGTGATACTTTAAAGTTTTAAATAAATCCCAGCAGGTCAAATGTTTGTTCAGCATGATGACAAACGGCTCAGAGTTCAGCTGCTTCTGTCCCAGATTCTCAGGCCTGCATGTTCAGCTTCACTTTGGTTAAAGAGGAAGATTTATAATGACAGCCTGCAGAAATCTCACTTTATTGCTCTTCAGTTTTATTTACAACTTTTATTATGCAGAAGGAAAACTAAAATTCAAAATCCGTCCTGGAAACTCAGTTTCCCATTGAGTTGTTTTATTTAAGGTCCAATTTATAAACAGAAATATCCATGAAGTATTTATTGATATTTAAAAGCTTCATCTCTGATTCTGTCAGTCAGGATCTGCTGGTTGGAAAATTATCAGAGCATAAAATCATGAGCTGTTCAGCTCCGTAACCTTTAAACATCACAGCGACTCACATATCAAACATATTAAAGTTCATGTTTAGGAGCTGATGGACATGTTTCCATGGAGATGGAGGGAGTTTTTCCTTCCCCAGCTGAACGAACCGAGCAGAACCAAACAGAACCCAGCAGAACCAAGCAGAACCCAGCAGAACCCAGCAGAACCCAGCAGAACCGAGCAGAACCCAGCAGAACCTTCAGACGTGCAGGATGGACTAACGACTCGCTCACAAGGCAGAGAATTTCTTCCTCTGTGTTTTTTCTAAGTTTAACTCACATTCAACATGAACGTCGACTTTTTCTATTACATTCACATTTTAAAGGACAAACATCAGTTTGAGTTTGACTTTACAGCGAGTTACTGTAGCAGGGTCCAGAACCTGTCGTCTCTGGAAACCACAGCAACCGCCTGTGGACCCGGAGCTGACCCTGAGCTGACCTTGAGCTGACCTGGAGCTGACCTTGAGCTGACCTGGAGCTGACCCTGAGCTGACCCTGAGCTGACCTTGAGCTGACCTGGAGCTGACCTTGAGCTGACCTGGAGCTGACCCTGAGCTGACCTGGAGCTGACCCGGAGCTGACCCTAAGATGACCTTGAGCTGACCCTGAGCTGACTTTGAGCTGACCTGGAGCTGACCCTGAGCTGACCTGGAGCTGACCCTGAGCTGACCTGGAGCTGACCCTAAGATGACCCTGAGCTGACCCTGAGCTGACTTTGAGCTGACCTGGAGCTGACCTGGAGCTGACCCTGAGCTGACCCGGAGCTGACCTGGAGCTGACCCTAAGATGACCCTGAGCTGACCCTGAGCTGACTTTGAGCTGACTTTGAGCTGACCTGGAGCTGACCTGGAGCTGACCCTGAGCTGACCCGGAGCTGACCCTGAGCTGACCCTGAGCTGACCTGGAGCTGACCCGGAGCTGACCTTGAGCTGACCCAGAGCTGACCCGGAGCTGACCCTGAGCTGACCCGGAGCTGACCCTGAGCTGACCCTGAGCTGACCTGGAGCTGACCCGAGCTGACCCGGAGCTGACCTTGAGCTGACCCAGAGCTGACCCGGAGCTGACCCTGAGCTGACCCGGAGCTGACCCTGGTACCGAAGAGGAGCGCTGGTACCGGGTCACATCAGCGGCATTTTCAGGAGAAACTTCACTAAGAGACACCAGAAACAACATAAAAGAATGAAGCTGATCCGTTTCTGCACAATTAGACGTTAATGGAGCCGGCAGTGCTGCAGCAGCTGCAGCTGCAGCACTGTGTGGGAGACGGACTGACTGTAAATCCAGTAAATCACTCAGAGCTGAAGGTTGTTAAACTGAGTGGGTTCATGTTCATACCGCCTGGGTTTTTATTCTTTAATTATATTTTTTTTCAGCCCTGTTGAAATGTGAATCTGAACTATACGGTAAGAATTCACTTTCTGATCAGGAGCGGAGAAAAGGCTCCGTGGGAGGCAGTTTGATGAAGGAGGACAAGAAAAGAGGAAGATAAAAACCAGGAGTGTAAATTATGAGGAAAGACGAGGAGATGATGATGATGAAGAGCGAGGAGGACGAAGAGACGAGAGGAAGGAGGAAATGGAGAATAAGAACATATAATTTCACTGATGATTAAAATATTTTATTATAATTGAAATTCAACTTAATCTTATCCTGTTTTAAACTGAACTCAAATATTTGCAGTAGAAACTAAACCAAAGTTTCTCCTCTGGTTTAGTTTCTACTTGGTAAAACTTTGTGTTTTTGCGTCACTTTTTTTCTCCAATAATAATAAAATCTTTATGACTTTGTGACTCTGCAGTGAAATAACCTCATTTCTCACTCCTATAATTTCTCAGTGGTTTGATAATGAATGTACAGAAAGTCGCGGCACAAAGCAGGAAACCTGCTTCCTGCTCCGACCCGTTTGTGCCGCTGCATCTCAGCCTTTGCCTGGTTCTGGGTGGGAGATGTTTGGGTCTGTGTGCCGACCAATCAGAGTCTGACATTACAGATCTGGTTTGGTTTTCAGGAAGCGGCTCATACGAGACGAGTTTATAGAATATGCAACATAGACGCTTCTGCAGACTGCTGCTCCGCATTCAGCATAATTCAGAAGATTTTTGTCTGCGGAAACATTTTCCACAACATTTGCTGCTTCACTTCAGAAGCATTAAAATGTTCTCTGTTTTACTTTAAGTCGCCTCAAGATGCAGAACGGATCTGCTTTCAGATTTCACATGTTCAGGCTTGTAGCTCCACGTTTCATGACAAGAAAGGAGAACAAACTGTTGAAGACACATTTTCTAAGTCAGACCAAATTTTTTTTCTCTCTTAAAGTCATTCGTAAAGAAAAACATCTGAAGGTGAATTATTATCCTTTTAAAACTTTTTGTTTCCCCCAAAAGCAAGAATAAAATTTATGTTGTGCAAAAACTGATCAACAGTTTTTCTATGGAGTATTTCTGATGAGAAAACATTTTTTTCATTAATTACCACAACAAACAGCCCACAGAGTTTCAATCTAATTCTTTATTTTTCCAATCAGATTCTGAATGGAAAGTGAAAACAAGAAATATTTTGCAAAATTGATTTGCTTTGGCAACAAGAAAAAACATGTTTTTTTCTTTTAGATTAATGTTAAGAAAATTTGTTTCATAAAGTTGTTAAGAGTCCATTTTCATGACTGGATGAGCAGAAAATTCTGGAAACATGAGGAAACTTCTCACTGCTGACATAAAGTCATTGTTTTCTACTCTAGATGTGTTTTTTCCTGATCAGTTTAATAAATATGGAGTTTTTTCCAATAATGAGGGAGGAAGAGGAAACTAAAGGCTCAGTCTGACAAGAACACAGCAAAATAAAATTCAGGTGTTTTAGCAGTGAAGTGACAGAAAACTGCTGACATGAATCAGCAGGATAATTAGCGATTATACAAGCTGTGTGCAAAACAACATATTTAATATGACATGATGAAAATAACAGCAGAAATGTAACCAGAGGAGTTTGTTGGAAGGACCTGCATGACGCCACGTTGGACGCCTGGGATGCGTTGACCTTATTGTTTTAACATAAGTTTAAATTTGCACCTTTTCTGATGCAGAAATTGTTTCTGCAGCTTCGGTTTGGAGCTGAACTGACTGGATTTAAATGTCCGAAGCGGCTGAACCTAAACGCTTCAACGGCCTCTCCAGGCTTCACTCATCATTTTCTCACTTTTTAACAACTTCAACTGTAACAACATAATTTCCTCGACATAATTCTTCATATTTTACTGAGGCGTTGCAGGCAGTCCTAGTATCTGACTTGTTTATAGTCTTCAGTGTTAATACAGAGTAAAGTGAGAGCTGCGCTGCCGTATCTTCAGAGGGAGGAGAGATGTGTGGAAATGAAACCAGGAGTGCATCTCCTCCCGCCCACGCCTCTCTTTTTATTCTCATCCAACACGCATTCAAAATTTCAATCAGAGTTCCTGCCGGCCGTTAAATGGGCCACATTTGCATCTGAAGAACATTTCATTTCAGCCGGCGGTTTGTTGGGCTCACCTCTCGCTGCTGGACTCAGCCTCACAGAAAACATTTCTGTTTCCTGCTGATCGCTGCTTCAGCGTCTCCCTGACTGCTCTCCTCCACTGAAGACGGGGTCCATCATCTGGTGTCGCTTTGCTGATCAGACAGATTGTTAGAAACATTTCTTTAAATTGAGAAGTTTCTCCATTTTTTGTAGAATTGCTTTCTCACCAGTATGCTCTATTCCTTCTGACTGAACTGGAGGAACTGGGTCAGCTTTCCAGCTCTGCCCATAAATATCTATAATGGCCTGAAACCAGGTTGTTCCTAAACATCGACTGTGTTACTAATTTGGTGGCATTGAGTGTCCCAGTTTAATGACTGTTTCTTTACTAAATGCTCCTCATATAATCTTCATTCCTCTGGAAGAAATCCAATTATTCTATGAGGTTGAGGTTTTGTCTTAAAGTGAAACTAAACTCCAAACCAACTGTCTGAACAGAGGATAACGGTTCTATCTTTATGTTTCTGTAGAAATGTTGACATTTTTGTCTAAAACCACCTGTCCTCCTTTTAGCCCCTCAGTGTTTCCTGAAGAGCTGTGATGAAAATGTTCAATACAAGGAGAGTAAGTTACATTTTAAAATATACCTAAAGTAGTGCCTATATTTGACTTGAAGGTTGTGAATCAACCAATCAGAAGCCTGACAAGCTGTGACATCATTACGGTCAGGTTATTTTATCAACAATCTGAGACAGACATGAAATCTTCTCAAAAGGTTTTTAAAACAAAACACACACAACAGAATCAGCGCTCAGATTCTCCTTCCTGTGTCACTGCATCCATTTCCTCCCAGGTGACAGAAACACGTTTCCACTGAGACGATTCCACCGAGACGATTCCACTGAGACGTTTCCACCGAGACATTTCCACTGAGACGTTTCCACTGAGACGTTTCCACCGAGACGATTCCACTGAGACGTTTCCACTGAGACGTTTCCACCGAGACGATTCCACTGAGACGTTTCCACTGAGACGTTTCCACCGAGACGATTCCACTGAGACGATTCCACCGAGACGATTCCACTGAGACGATTCCACTGAGACGATTCCACCGAGACGATTCCACTGAGACGATTCCACTGAGACGATTCCACTGAGATTCCACCGAGACGTTTCCACTGAGACGTTTCCACCGAGACGATTCCACTGAGACGTTTCCACTGAGACGTTTCCACCGAGACGATTCCACCGAGACATTTCCACTGAGACGTTTCCACTGAGACGTTTCCACTGAGACGTTTCCACTGAGACGATTCCACTGAGACGTTTCCACCGAGACGATTCCACCGAGACATTTCCACTGAGACGTTTCCACTGAGACGTTTCCACTGAGACGTTTCCACCGAGACGATTCCACCGAGACGTTTCCACCGAGACGTTTCCACCGAGACGATTCCACTGAGACGATTCCACCGAGACGATTCCACTGAGACGATTCCACTGAGACGTTTCCACCGAGACGATTCCACCGAGACGATTCCACACAGACGTTTCCTCTGAGACGATTCCACCGAGACGTTTCCACCGAGACGATTCCACTGAGACGATTCCACCGAGACGATTCCACTGAGATGATTCCACCGAGACGATTCCACTGAGACGATTCCACTGAGACATTTCCACCGAGACGATTCCACCGAGACGATTCCACCGAGACGATTCCACTGAGACGTTTCCACCGAGACGATTCCACTGAGACGTTTCCACTGAGACGTTTCCACCGAGACAATTCCACCGAGACGATTCCACCGAGACGTTTCCACCGAGACGATTCCACCGAGACGTTTCCACTGAGACGTTTCTACCGAGACAATTCCACCGAGACGTTTCCACCGAGACGATTACACTGAGACGATTCCACTGAGACGATTCCACCGAGACGATTCCACTGAGACGATTCCACTGAGACGATTCCACCGAGACGATTCCACTGAGACGATTCCACTGAGACGATTCCATTGAGACGATTCCACCGAGACGTTTCCACTGAGACGTTTCCACCGAGACGATTCCACTGAGACGTTTCCACTGAGACGTTTCCACCGAGACGTTTCCTCTGAGACGATTCCACTGAGACGTTTCCACCGAGACGATTCCACCGAGACGTTTCCACCGAGACAATTCCACCGAGACGATTCCACCGAGACGTTTCCACTGAGGTTTCTCCTGCTCCCCCTGGAGTTTCCCACAGATGAGACTCTGTGCTGCAGAACGACCTCTGGACAGATGTTTCTCTGTCGGCCTGTTTACTGGAGCAACTTTAAAAAATAAAACTTTGCTTTTAAATCCTGAACATTGGTCAGAGGACCGAAGAGGCAGAAGGTTTAGGCCAGCATCACGTTCTGACTAAAAGCATTAATGGACAGAGACAAGGAGTGTGGAAAATGCTGCTGAAAAGCCGCCGATGTTTAAAAAAACGAGTCCATAATGGACGTTTAAAGCAGAATGAGGGAGAAACAGCAGCAGGACGCTGTACGTCCACAATCAGGTGAAATTGTGTAATTGGTCAATTCTCTGAAGGCCAGAGCTCAGGTTTCTGAAAGAGCTTTTATTTCCAACAGATCTGCAGCTGAGAGGCAATCAGCATAACTCAGATGTTAAAGAAAACATGAAGATCTTTGGTTTAAACCAGAGAAAATAAAGAATCCGACCAATGAGAGTTTAATTCAGAATTATATTGTATTTTTAAACACACAGGATTTCCATTTACAGGATTATATTGGTCTAAACCTCAATTCCTTAGTAATAATTCACAGATTATGAAAGAGGAAGATGCTGTTTAATATCAGGTCTTTAAGCTCGTTAACATTTTTGTAGTGATGGTTGGGAGATCAGAGGTAGAGAGAAGAGATGAAGATGTTTCTGCTCTCTTTGCGTCTGTCGTCTGCGGTTGTGTTGCAGGATTCTGTGTTCAGTGTTAAACCAGATGCTCATGAATAAAAGTCCATCTGGAACCAAAAAGCTGCAGGACAATGCATCACGATGAAGATGGCCGCCTTCACTCGCTGTGAATTTCATTCATAGAGAACATCAGCAGATGGACTAAGGGAAAAGTTCAGACCTGCTGCTTCCTAACGTCTCACATGTTCCAGGAAATCTTCTTGACTTTTACTTTGCATCATAGAGGGTCAGAGCTGGGCGCTGAGTCAATGGATATGAAAAGTACGGTGGCCCAGAAGGGTAAATCACGAAGCGCATGGTATTCAGACATTTTCTCTCTTTGTTCAGATAAGCAGACAGTCACAGCGTCATGTTTTACCCAAATGTCCCACTGAAATATATAGCAGGAGCCACATTCTTCTTCTTCTCTCTAAACAACGTCCGGGTGCATAGCGCCACCTACTGTACAGGAGTGTGTAGCAGTTTGTTTGTTTTGTTCAATGAATAAGTCATAATTTTGGGTTCCATCTCTGGTAAATTCATATTTTTGAAAAATGCTCCAAAGTGGAATCATCCAACCAGTCTTAGGTTTCCCACTGGGAAACCAAAACCTCTTCTGTTTTGTTGTTTTATTATTTTTTAAAGCTGTACTTACTAAATGTTTTGTTTTTTTACTCAGGTTTGGAAAAAACCTTTTCTCTCGTCTCTACACTCAAACATTATGAAGCTGAGAATCATAATCTGACTTGTTCCATTTTTTGTGACTGTCACATTTCTGGACGATGAAACATAAATGTGAATATTTCCTAGTTCTGATTGTTCTGCGGTTTCAGCTGCTGTGAGGGAAACGTTTTGAGATGTCGGCGCTGAAGCTGCAGAGAATCAGACGAGCTGCTCCAGCTCTCCACGTTCAGAACCAGGCTGCCGATGATGAATGGATCAAAGTGTCCGACCGCTGAGAGGAAACGTTTTCCTGACCTGACCTGACAGGATGCGCTTTGTGTTCTTCAGAGGAGAACGTTTTCATCACATGGTGTCATCAATCTGGGCTGGAGGCGCTCAGCCTCACAAACACAGCAGAGAAAACATCGTTTATTATTAGTTTTCAAAAATATTTCCACTCACATGCCTTTAATCTGTAGCTTCCTGTATAAAACCAGATTATACAGCATGTTTGATGAGTGAAGGAAATTCATGCAGACATCGTCATAAACGACTCCATGAAGATGAATCACTTCTGGAAACACAGGAACAGATTTTATAATTCAAACAAGATTCAATTCAAAATATGAAGCTGCTCTATCAGCTGGATTAATAAAGCAGATTTAAAAAAGGATATGAAGCCGAGGTGTAAATTCAAACTGGAAGACTCTTTAGTCCAACTGCATCATCCAATCGGTGCATCCCGTTAATCACCGACCAATCATCGCTGGACCAAGCCACATCACGGCCAATCACAGACCACCCCCATCCAAGGCGTCTTCCGCTTCGCTGCTGCGCTCAACCCACCTCCACCCCTTCTCCACCTCCACTGTCCTGGCTCTCCAGGCGTACCTCGTTCACCGACCTCCACCACCAGGATCGGGTCCCGGGAATGACATTCCTATCAGCATCAGGAATGCTCATCCGAGTTTATCGCAATCACAGCTCGATGTCCTCAGCCGGGGCCCAAGAGCCAAAGATTTAATTTATGCTGTCAATAAACTTTTCTAATGGCTTTCTTTCTCTGAGCCTCTCCAGATTGAAATATGCATAAAACCATAATTAGTCACCTAAAACTGCAGTATTTCTGGGAATTTCCCAGTTCACATGTTCCTCCTCCTCAGCAGCTCAAACCGTTTGGGTCTGAATGGAGATAAACCCAACAGAACTGCAGTCACTAAAATCATATTTGTTCACCGCAGCAATAAGCAGCATGTCATGTAGGAAGGTTTCTTTATGTAAATTATTTTTTGGTTTTATTCTTTGAGAAATTAAAAAAAAGGATCCAATCTGTTAGTGAAACTCATCCTGAATGAACCATTAAATATTAATCCAGAGATTAAAAATACCAAATTCATCTGGCTGAGGTACATTTAATGAACTTATGTCATCAAATAAGCTACATATTAGAAAGTTATTCAATTAAATTCAGTTTATTTATCTAGTGCCAAATGACTACAAATGTCTGGAAAAAAAACAAAACTATTTTTATGTCGGCCTGCTCCTTTTAATTTGAAATATCTTCCTAACAGAACATTTCTGCTGAATTGATCCAAACCTTGAAACCTGGAAGCCACTTTATCAGAGATGATTGTTGAGCAGAAAGTGACGGGAGGCGGCGCTGTGACGGATCCGCCTGCAGTCCCTCCCTCTCCGCAGGAGGTCCAATCCGCATGTTCAGCCTTCATGTCGGCCAGAAACACGAAAACAGCCGAATAAAACCATGGAGCGACTTCAGAACCTGTTTCACATGACTCCATTTTGTTTTGTAGGGGATAACTTACAGGAAGGAGAAACAAAGGGTTATTTATTTGATACTTTTCAGTGTTTGGAACGTTTGAAGAAAATAACTCATTTCCTGGTAACTTCTTGTATCCGAGCCGATCCACCCGTCAGAACATCATCAGGAGGTTTCAGTACATTTCAAGGTTCTGCTATAATCATACATAATGTACGGATATTAGAAAATATTATTTGTACTTTTGAAGATTTTCTAAAGTAATTGAACTTCAGTGAACTTTTGACTGAGCAACTTTTCCTTATTTGAGGTTAGTCCATGAATATAATAGTTTTACTCAATAACTATAGGTAACAAATATGTTAAAACATATTTTTGATCAAAGTTACATTCTGCAGCTTTAAATGACTCTGAACATTATGTTGTTGTTGGAGCCACATCAGCTGCTGTTTGTTTAAGGACCGAAAAGATAGAAAAGGTTTCCCACGCTTCCATCGAAAGGTTAAAACACAGAAAACTTGGCGTGAGCCTCAGGACTGTGGATGAACATGGAGGTCAGAGGTCAGAGAAGGATGATCTGGCTGCATCAAGATGTGAAAAACCAGCAGTAGCTCAGACAACCAGTGGATCTGCAGAACATCACCTGGTCTGAATTTTTCAGCTGGTCGGTTCAGAATCGTAACCTTTGACCCCTGCCTCAGTACTTTGTGTTTTGTTTTGCAGCAGCAGCTCAGGCCAGTTCATGGCTGCGGCGTCGGTTCAGAGTCTGATTCCCAGTGGCTCCAATCAGACTGTTGATGTGAAATGTGACACATTGCAGATTGCTCCAGGAAAAGCAGATTGTTGAGTGAAGCTGGCCACACGGAGCAGCGAGGAACGTTGACTGGACCTGAGTTCTGTTTCCTGAGGCTTTAGATGAGGAGAAGCTTCACTTATTCATGTTCACAGCATAAATAGTTTGTGCTTCTTCAGAAATCTGAGATCAGGTCACTGGAAAATCAACTTCCTGGTTGTTGAGACATCAGGATGACATCATGACAAAAACGTGGCTGATCATCAATAACACAGCGTATTGATCCGTTCATTAAATATTACAATAATTACAGACAGGAATAAAACTGATAAATATTCTTCAATGTGAAATTATTCAGTCAAAAAGGTGAAATCTGTTCAGCCTGTAACAATAACAGGATGTCTGCGTTCTCATGATTTTGTCGATTTGTTTCATGTTCTCATTATATTTTGTTCACCATATGATGTTTTTATCACTTTGACTTTTCTGACAGCAGTTTGTCTTGGAAAAGACAGAAATGCCTCAAAGGATAAAATGTTTGCTCCTACAGTGACAGATGTCTCACTTTTAATCTGTAAACTACCAGAGTTTTAAAAACGCAGAGCTGGAGGAACCGTTACCATCTTTCCTCCCCTGGATGCACTGAACCAAATAAAAGTTTATCTCAGAGATGCGTGAAGCTCTGGAGGAAGATCCAGAATGTTCTGGTCCCAAAACCATCTGATGTTTGGAGAAAAGGTCCTGATTCCTGAAACGTTACCAGGATTTAATCATTTTATCATGTTTATTTCATGTTCCTCGTTCCATCAGGAGACTAATGAAATAACTGATTATTGACGAATCACTCTTGATGCTGAAGCTGCAGGAGTTTTTTTTACTGTTTTTCTCACAGCAGCACCAAAACAAAGTTTCTTTGACGACATGAAAGGTTTGTGAATTATTGAATGACTGCTGAAAAATAGTCTTATTGAATTAATTGTGATTCAAGCATTTCATTTCAGCCTTCTGGGAGTTTTTTCAAGAAAGTGTTGCAATCGAACCAAATCCATCATTTTGGAGTAAACAGGTTTTAAAGGACAGAGAGTCTTCTGGGAATTTATGCAAAGTTTGAAGACAGAAAACAAAAAGACAGAAACAAGCACAAACTTAAAGTAGCATCCATGAATTTAAAGTTATGTAGATTATATGGGAAATATTGTCAAAATCTTATGTTTCTGCCTAAAGACTGATTGGCAAGGATTTTCCTAATCTGCTTGGAGAGTCTGCTGACATGGACAAAGGGAAATGAAATCCATTTCAGTTTCAATTTCATCCAGATCAACTCAGGTCACATTCTCTGCTTTCCTCACAGATAGGAAATGGAAAGGATTTACACGTGTTATTGTACACCTCTTTAATATCCAGCTGGAAGGACAAAGTCCAAGAAGCTTGCATTTCATTTCCTAATGTGAAGATCAGCAAGGTCAATGGCAAACCAGATTCAATTTAAAAAGGTGGATAGTTGAATAGGAAGCTCATTTACCGGGAGAAAACTTTAAATCAAAAGGAAACAAAGCCATGAATGAGTCCAGGAAGGAAAACCTCATCCTGACTCTGTTCTCCTGTTAGCTCAATTAAAAACGCTGACAGACTCGAGAGCCATGACACAGAAATCTGAGAGCGGAGCATCATCCGCTGAAGAGACGGTGAGTTGATCACTGAGGTGTTTAGTCACAGTGAAGCAGACGGGGCCCGACCCAGATGGCATCAGACCCGGCATCAGACCCGGCCTCAGAGCCGGCATCAGACCCGGCCTCAGACCCGGCATCAGACCCAGCATCAGACCCAGCATCAGACCCGGCATCAGACCCAGAATCAGACCCGGCATCAGACCCAGAATCAGACCCGGCATCAGACCCGGCATCAGACCCAGCATCAGAGCCGGCCTCAGACCCGGCATCAGACCCAGCATCAGACCCAGAATCAGACCCAGCATCAGACCCGGCATCAGACCCAGCATCAGAGCTCTGAGGCCGTTCAAACCTTCCCGGGAGGAAAGGCGACGGCAGACTCATCTGTTTCTCAACAAGGTAAACAAACACATGGAGCCTCAACTCTCTTATTGGTCAGTAACTCCTGTGCTTATGAATCTGAATCCTGCTGATTCAAACTTCCTGTGGGAACTCTGCAGGCGTTGCTGAAATCAGCCAGACTGAAATGAGCTCAGGATCATCAGGACAAGGCCCAACTGTCGGATGAAGACCTGGCTTGAAAGAATTTCTTCCTCGGCACCTGGAGGGTCTGAGAGTCATGAAAGAAACTCATCTTCAAGAGTTTGGGTTGAAAACGTTCTGAGCTGCACAGACGTCACGTTCAAATGCAAGCATAAAGGACAGGAGTTCACTGACTTTTCAGACCTTTGATGTTTGAGATCCTGTTTTTTTTTTCTTTGTGGGGAACGTGAATGCAGCGCAGCTCGACCTGACGTCATTAACTCAACGCCATTCAGGGCACAAAGAAAGATTTACAGCGTTCTTCAGGGGCAAACTTTGAATATTTCAAGAAGCCAAGCACTTCATCACCCTCATGGTGAGTGACTGATGAGTGTGTGTGTGTGTGTGTGTGTGTGTGTGTGTGTGTGTGTGTGTGTGTTGTGTGTGTGTGTGTGTGTGTGTGGTGTGTGTGTGTGTGTGTGTGTGTGTCTGTTCTGGCTCCTCTGACTTTAAACTCAGCTTCCTGCCTTTAGCTTCTCTTCACACATTGTAATGTTAACTGCAGGCTGAAGTCCAACACTTAAAAATAAGATTAAACTAAGTTTTCCTTCTTTCTCTCCACCTGATTTTGTTCTTCATGCCTGGAAGAATCAGCAGAGACCAGCAAGCTGCAGCTTCATTCTGTGAATTTTCCCTTCAGATCTGCTGAAAGCTAAAATAATTACTGTCTAATGAATAATTCCATCAAATTTGATTCAGTATATTTTTATATTATTGTATTGCAAAATGATCAAAGTGGATATTTTTCAAAAATGGCCTGGTAGGAAAATTTAAAGGCACATTGAAATAATGAAACATTTCTCTCATGTGGAGCTTTTGAGGAAAATGAGCAAAAAACAAGATGAAGGAAAATCTGATGCTGTGAATAAAATAAATCACATTTTTATGAGCAAATCTACCAAGAATTGGCTAAAAACTAAGTATGCAGAAGTTATAACATTTTTATTCCTGATCCATGGAGTTGGAAATGTCTTGGATGTGAAGTATTGATATGAGAAAACAATTAATGAACCTGATAACACTTTGTAAACATTGCAAGTATAAGTTTGTTGGATACTTCAAACCTTTTCTATAGATACTCAACCCTTTACAAATAAACACATAAATACCCAGCTCTAAAGTTCACTGCAGCTAAAAGTAGTTTGTTGGTTTTGGTGGTTTTATAATATTTCCCTCGTCTCTGCTCTTTTCTATCTAACAGGGGGCCAAATATTGACCCTGGCGGAACACCAAGAGTATTTTGAGGAGTTTCTTTATTATAACTGGAAAATGAACAAAGTCTGTCAAACTTTGTGAAGAAATGAGTTTTGATGTAGAAAAACTTGAAAGTTTCTAAGGTTGCATGAATTCCCTCAATCAAACAAAAGCAGTTGCATTTATCTGCTTTGTGTTCACATTGCAGACTCTGTTGGCACAACAGAGTCTGGATCATAAACAAAGTCACTGAATATAAACCTGTAATTAAGACTCCAAACAGCCCAGCTGCAGGCTGAGCTAACGGCTAAGCTAACGGCTTCATGATACCTTCAACATTCCAAACTTTAATTAAACTGAAAGTTTTTAGTCTCAGTCTTCCAGCTGCAGCTCTGCTGAACAGCCTGGGCTTGAAACAATGGTTTTCTGTGACTCAAACTGCTAATGAAGGACGACATCATAGATCTTCTTTCTCCACTCAGATCCTGGCAGCTTGTCTTTTTATCGCCTCGTCAGGATTTGATCTGTTTGCTTTTACAAACTTCACAACTCAAACCAAACAACGTTTGATTTATAAACCTTAAACTTCCTTTTAAAGTATTAGTCACATTACAATAAAACTCTTAACGCTGAAGGTTTTAACTAGGCCATATTTCTTCCAACATAGAAACTTGCAGCTTTCATGAGATTATGTTTGACTACCTCTATAAAACCAAAAGGTTTGGCAGTTTGTAGATCTGGAACAAATAGATGTTAATCAACTTAACGCCAAAGTTTGAAGTACTGGATCCAGAAAGCTTCTGTTGGGCGAATCAAACTGGGAAGAATAAAAAGACATTTCCAAACCGTCTGAAGTCCATCGACCTACAGAGAGAAAAACGTCTCCAGTGGAAAACATTTCAGACAACTGAAGACGAAGTGAAAGTGAAAGATTTAGCCCAACCAGAGAGAGAGTGATGCTCAGAGAAATGACTAGTAAATGACTAATAATCCAACAGCTTGACTTCGTACCGAATGCAGATCCACTGATTAGCACAATAAACTGCGTTTAACTGCAGGGTGACCAGATTACACTGGAACAAATGACTTTAATCTGCTTATGAACCATATCTATGTTTATAAATTGCAAAGCATCTTGAGATGAGTTTGTTGTAGATAAACTAACGTAAATGAAACCAAACAGATTTCAGCCACTGAGTTAATTATATACCAAAATCTCCCATCTGTCTGAAAACTAGAGCTGGTTTCAAACTGAGTCACCATGAGAGCAGCAGCAGATCAACAACAAAAAATATTCAGCTGAAAAGGTTCAGTCCAAGTCCAGATCTCAGCTGCTGGAAAAGCTGAGGGATCCGAAGAGACGAGGAACTGATAACGTCAGTCAGAAAATCCTGCAGAAAAACTTAGTTTTCCAAACTATTTAGCCTTGAAACACATCAAGTTCATCATCCTCAGAAGTGTAGTGAGAAAGTAATTACTTCTAATTCACCTTGAAAGCAATTATCTCAGAAAGTCAATCCTCCAGATGCTTCGTTCTTCTAATTCTTTCCCGAACATTTATTTCCAGGACGGAAAAGAAAGACATTGAGATGAGCGTCTTCAGAAAATCCAAGCGAACTGAAGACGCTTCGTCATCAGCAGAGGTGAGAGGAGAAAACGCTGGAAATACTCCAACAACCCGACGAGCCGCTTTCACAGAGGCAATGAAAAGACGCCTGATTTCATTCAGGAAACAAAATCCAGGTTTTCCACACGTCCTTCAAACTGGCAGCAGCACCGCAGACAGATTTGCCCATAAAATAAACTCCAGTCTGCAGGTTCATCCACAGCTCAGAATCACACGCTGTCAAATCTTATTTCATTTTTTTTAAAGCTTAACCATTTCAAAGGAAAGGATTTTGAAGTTTGGGGATTAAAGTTGACTAAAACAGGCTGGATGGCCAAAGGTTGTTAATCCCAACAGATTTACAGGATTCGGATTGAGCTCCAGGTTTCTTTGGTGGATTAATGAAGGGCATTACTCCTTTACTCAAGTTCATGAAATAAAGTCTTGTGTTTGCCTTTTCTAGGCCCTCGCTCTTCATTATGGTCAAATATATAACAACTAAGTCCCAGCATAACCTGTGTCCATTAAAATCACTGAAATCTTCACTCAGACAGGATGACATGGTGTATTTAATAATCATAATTCATCCCAGACATGTTCAACTCTGACAGAAAGAGATGATCTGCACTCCATCTTTGTTTCAGGAATCATTTCCTTTAAAAAACTCAGACTCATGAGTGAGTTGACTAATCCTCAGCTTGTGGACTACAGGAAGACTGCCAGCACCTTTTAGTGCAGCTAAATTATCCTTTAGCGTTTTAGCATTTCGCTAAAATGTTTAGTTTTCCCTAAATGTATTTTTCTGGACACATTTTAAAGCTTTAATATGATTGGCTGATTTGAAAACTTTCAGCTGAGGAGACTTTGAAATTTATGTGAAAGTTTTTGACTGTTACAAATTCTTCAAGTAGTTAGACATTTATATCCAGGCTCTTATTTTGAAGTTCTGTTTCGTTCTCTGTTTCTTTTTTCCCTAATAACTATTTTAAACAATAAACATACAGAAACAAGCAGCATATCAATATAATATCTATAGGGATTATAGAAAATGTACATTAAATTAAGCATTTTAATCTTCAGAAATAATTTGGAGTGAAATTAGCTCGAGCCAGCATTAGCCTAACAGTCTGAAGTTTATGGAGTTTTTCATATTTTCTCTGGAAAAACTGAAGTGAGTTCAGATATCTGGAGTAAAAGCTGCTTTTTAAAAATATGTGAATAGATTTTTTTTTGCTATTTCACTGTTTCACTGGATTATTAAGCAATAATCCTCCTTCACTGGACTTTTGACTTCTGGATTTTATTCAGATATTAAAGCAAATTAAAACCCAGTCCCTTGGCGGTGAATAAACAAGCCTTCTAAATAACTGTCTGCTTTTTATCACAGTAATGAATAATTTAAAAAATGAATAAACAAGATAATTAGATTGATTTGTTTCTCTTGCAGAGCTGGAAGGTGACAGCAGCATGTATGAGACCGAGGGCCACGCTGTGCAGCCATCTGTTAGGAATATTAAGTGCAGGCAGCAGAGTGCTGCTGGAATATATGTTTAGCCATGAAAAGCTCTCACACTGAGAGGCCCAAACTGCTGAGTCGCCGCTCTGAAGCCTCACATGAAACCCAGGAACAATTTGCTGCTTTAAGTTCTGATTGTAGGTGTTGGCGCCGTGGGCCGCCGCTTCTCTGTGGGCTCCCACAATCCTTCACAGCGCCGCCGCAGACCTGCTGCTCGGCTCCACACACAAACACACACATATCGGCCCCCTGCTGTGAGGCGGGCAGCATCTCTCCTGAAGGACCAGAGCGAAAGCTCAGACCGACACTCAGTCTCTTTTCTTCCTGCATCATCACTTTCCAAAGTAACAGAGTGTGGAATATTAAAATGTGTTTTCTTTTGCTGTTGTTCAGAGTCCAGGGTGATTCTTTTTTTATTTCATGTCATTTCTGTGTTTAATAATAAAAATGCAGCATCATTTCAGCCAACAGACAGTTTGGAGAAAACTGAAGCATAAAGTTTGAACCTCAACAGAAACGTCCATCTGAGAAATCAAACCTCAGTGTTTCTATCATCCAGTTTGAGATAATCCAGGTTTTCTCTGCGCAGCGTCTGTTTCACCTGCAATGGAGTCAGATGATCTGCAGGTTTTCTTCTTCCCAACAAACAAAACATCTAAAAACTAATGAATCTAGTGATATAATCCTGGTGACTTATGAACGAATCTTTGCTCATAAAGCAGTGAAACATTCGCTGGAAGAGCCAGACGTGGTGGAAACAGAAGTTATTAGGAACCAACTGGTTCCTGTAAGTCCCCAGAAGTGCAGCTTACAGAACCACTGGTACCGACACCAGCACTCCTGCCTCCCCAGATAAAAACAACATGCTTTTAAATTATTTTAAAGTTTGGCCTGATTGTTTCAAACAGATTTTTACTGTGTGCTGTTTGTAAGTGTGATGTGGATTTTAGCTCAGGCTGCAGTCACAACACATCAGATTCAACAACTCGCCTTGAAATATTTATCTGGCAGCACGAAGAACCTGGAGGACAAACTGAGGTTAAATCCGTCCAACCAGGGCTCAGCGGGTCGGCAGGGAGGTTTTGGTAGGAACTGATCCGGGTCCGGCTGAGGGGAAGGAAACCTCAGAGGGAACCAGAAGGTCCTCGGATGGAGAACGGCTCCATGCCGAGTTTTTCTGCTTCATTCATCTTCATCTGGTTCTGGGATTCACATTCAAATGTTCTACAGAAACTTCTGCTGGCCGTAAAACCATCCGGAACCGGTTCCGACCCGACTTTAGTTACATTTCACACAAAGCAGAAATGAATGAAACAGATGCGTTCATTGTGTTTAGGATGCTGCATGCTTTTATTTTGAAGGTCAGATATTTTAAAACTTTTTTCTGTCCCAAATCTTCCCATTAATATTAATATTGAGTTAACTTCATTATTTTTGTTATTACTTGTTTTCAGGATCAGAGCTGCTCCTCTATGACATGTGGGTGGAAAATGATTTCTCATGCATTTATCATTTTTTATTATTTTAATTTATCACTCTGATGAAAAATAAGACGACTGCTGGTCATTTTCTCTCCTTCATGAAGCTGTAAAGTGAAGAAATATCAGCTGTCGGTTTTGTGAACGTTTCCATTTCTGGGTTCAGTTCCTCAGATTTAAACTGAAATAAATCCACTTTATTATCAGAACATAAAAGTCCAAACTTCCCTGGTTTAGTGAAATAAACTGATGGTCCTGAGATTATTAATCTGCTGACTCATCCAGTCCTGTTCAGAGGACGCTGCATCATCAGGTTAAAGCAGAAACTGTCTGCCCATTGTTCCCATTGTTCCCACTGATTTAAAACATTAATTTTTCTCAAACTTTTATTGCTGATCCTCTGATCATGTCTGAGAGTTTTCAGTTTTACTTCCTGCAGATTTCAGTGACTTTAAATAACCTTTATGTGATGGATTTCTGTGTGGGAGAAATGAAAACGTTGTGGAAGGAAAAGTGACGGTGAGCCCGGCCAGATGGAAACGTGATTCGATCCATGGAAGGGAAGAGAAGCAAAGATTTCTGCGATTTCCACGTCGATTCAGAGAGACGAGTCCAAACAAGCCGAGACGTTTCCATGCTGACGGACAGACAGCATGGCTGCTGCAGGTGAGCATCAGGGCTGCAGCAAACCTCCGAGCTGGTTGGAGTAGAAAAACATACAGATTACAGGCGCCTGGATGTTGAACTCAGTTATTGGACAAATATATCATTTCTGCTACAAAATAGTTTGAGGTTGGATGAAAGTTATATATGCATCTGCAGCACATATAATTTGTAATAATAAGACCAGCAGAGATGGTTTCTTCGACAATTATTTTAGCTCATATCATCCCTTTTTTAACGACTATTGTGACATTTTAATGTTGTTTAAATAGATCTACAGGTGCAGGTAGCTACAATTCATTCTTTTGTTGTAAAAAAAGCAGGCATTAATCATTAAAAGTGTTAAGAATTACAGCTAGAAATGGAGGAAATTGATGCAGAGGCGAGAAATATGAATGAAATAACGTCAGTCTGTCTGAACAATAAATTATTGGTCAGCTGAAGACAGATTTTAGATTTCATTGTGTTCAGAAATTAGAAAGGAAATTAGAAAATATCTGTGTTGCTTCAGAGAGAGAACTGAATGTAATCAATATTTATGACACAAACTGAAATAGTTTCTTCAAATTCAGTCTCTAATAGTGTGAAAATGGTAAATGCTCTGTTCACAGAAAGTTAAGCGGAAGGAAAAAAGTGATCTAGGAAAAAGTCTCTTGAAGTCCAAAGTGAATTTATGGACTTTATGGTTTATTTCCTGTCACATTTACCAGTTTTTATATTTAGTACTGTAAATGAAAACGAGCCGCTGGGCGTGACCCTGGTTGACCTCTGCAGCAGCTCAGAGCTGTTTCTGAACATGTCATGATCACATTCATATTCAATAAAGCAGAATACTATTGAAAAGTTCATTTCAGTAACTAGATGTTTGGATACAGTGTGAAGTTTATCCTGTACATTAAATCTGTTGTACAATTTTCTTCTCACAGCTATAAACCAGTTAGATCATCAAATAATACAGAATGTTTGATAAATGAAAAATATGTCAAAGCAGTTTTAATCTGACAAATGAACCTCATAAGAAATATATTCTGATATGAAATTAACTTTTTCTTGTGGGAAAAATACTTTTCTGAATTTCTCTCTGCAGAAACTTTTCTAGAAGATTTAATCTGCATCATTCTTTTTCAAAATGTTTTCCTGAATCACATTTATGTATTAACGCTGTGGTTCAGAAATGTTCTCTCTGCTCAGATGTCGGTGTTCATGTTTGGACGAGTGTTGTCGGGTCAGAACCTCTGGATGAGCGACAGAGCTGCATGAACATTAAACTGATCACTATATTAAAGCTCTTGTGATGTTTGAAGCGTGTTTAAAACAACATGAGTGGCTCTGATGCGGCTCCATCCACTCTGAAACGTCATGAAACACGTCAGCAGCAGAACTCTGGTCCGGTTCTGGGTTTTCCTGCTTCACACGAACACACCGATTCCCACCGATTTACTGCCTGAAAATCAAACAAAAGCTGGACGTTCAGGTGGAAGAAAGACCCAGAACACCAAACCTGCATTTAATAGATGCTCAAACTGGAGCGTCTGATTGCTTCACTGCAGCTGTTTTATCCCATCATCATCATCATCATCATCATCATCATCATCAGCAGCAGCAGCAGCAGCAGCAGCAGCAGCTGCAGCAGCAGCAGCTGCAGCAGCTGCAGCAGCAGGAGCATAGAAAACCTTACAGCTCAGCTTTCATGCCCAAACCAAACATGTCTGACATGTGACTCTGACTGTCAGTGTGAATTAACTGTATTAAATTCACACTGTTACCTTCAGTTGTTAAGAAAATGCTGCACATATCAAATATGATTTAAAATAAATGTAACGTTATGTAACAGCCGATTCCTGTAAGTTAACCTTTAGGGGTCGGTTCCCACCGGCCCAGTTTGGTCCGCTTTAACCCAACTTGTTCCGTCTGTGTGAACGCCAAGCAGAAACTTAAGAAAAGGTTTTAAGAACACACAGAAAACAAGAGACAGAGAAGAAATATGAAGATAAAGCTTCATATCAGCCTGAAGACGTGGAGCAGCAAGGATTCAACCGGCTGACGTTTTCTTCTTCAGTTAAATACAGAAATGTTTCTGTAATCTTTACTTCCTGTTTTACTTTGAAAGTTCAGCCTTTTTCCCAAGCTTGGCCTTGTACTGTTTAAATATGTTACTGTAAATTCTTCAGCTTTTATTATCATTTTCTTCAAAAATGTGACGGATCATTTCTTCATTCTACATTTTAAAACAAGATCCAAACTCATTCAGTTTATTTCCTGTGTCAGAGTTCCAGTTTCACTGAACTGGTTTCCAGCCTGGAAAATGTATAAATTAATGTTCTGGTTCCAGTTTCATCATCTCACAGCTTCTGGGATTAAAGTGATTCATAAAGAAATGTTTAGATTCAGAATCATGATGCAAACATTCAACCTAATAACAGAAACAGCACGGCGTTGTAAGCTCTGTCATTATTTTACTCTCATATGGATTCAGATTATGTCTCATGCATGGCTGCCAGAACCCGGTCAGAACCGAACCCGGTCAGAACCAAAACCACTCTGAGGACAAGCAGGCAGAAACATTTCAGCTGACTCAGTCCAACAGGAAGCAGAGCAGCTCAAACTTTATAGACGCAGTGAAAGTGATTCAGAGTTAAAGTGGATTCATATAAATCAGTTCAGTTTGCTCTCTGCTCTTCCTCAGGTTCATCTTCCTCCTCCTCCTCTTCCTCCTTCTTTTCTTCCTCCTCTTCCTCAGTCCTGCAGCTGAGCTGATCTTGTCACAGCTGGAGAAACAAATCAGAGTCACGTTTACATCTTTCATGTGAAAAACACTGAACTTCTCCTGAGTTTCTTCAAAGCAGCAGAATTTGGATTTAAAGCTGCGGGACACTGCAGCTCTTCAGGCTCTTTGTTTTTCTGTGTTGGAAATGTACCAGTCTGCTGCACTGTTATAAACTATATTGATTTTTTTACTCCACAAAGGGTGAAATGAAAATAACAGAACTCTTTTTATATGAAGTTATGATGACCACAATCAGTCACAGTGGTGCATTTCTAAAGAAAGTCTTTATTCTGCTGTTATTGCCCAAAGTTAAGCAATATTCACAGAGCAGAATCAGATTTATTGGCTAACATTGTGCAGCTTTCAGCTTCACAGACTCACAGCAAAAAGTAATGACTGCAATAAAGATAAAGAAACATTATGTACAAAAATATACATTACAGACGATGCACTATAACCGTTTTAAAAAAGGAAAGGTTATATTATGACTCAGCTGATTCCTCTGGCTGAAGGTTTTCCATCAGAATCTGTGGTTGACGGTTTTAGTGAAACGCTCTGAACAGTTTGTGTCCAGGATGTGTGGGGTCTGCAGAGATGCTGATGTGATCCACAGGAAACAGTTCAGGATGCTGAGAGGAGCAGAGTTTCTCCAGACGTCCATCATCACCTCCAGAGTCAGAACAGCTTCAAATCATTCAGAATAAATCTGATCGGTTGCCTGTCAGCTAATCCAAGTTTCTGGATTTTAATCTGTGCTGACTCCGGTCAGGTCAGGTGAGGTCAGGTCAGGTCAGGTCAGGTCAGGTCAGGTCAGGTCAGGTCAGGTCAGGTCAGGTCAGGTCATCACTCGGCCATGGCTGACATGTTTTGTGAAGGTGTGTGTTGATTTTTATCAGTGATATAAAAGAAAAGGAGGAATGATCAGGCAGTTTAGGATACATCTGGTCTTAATTCAATCAGACGATGACGGATTTTTAATCCTGTTAAATCCTCGTTAGTTGCTGATGTTTGGCTGGTAAACAGCTCAGAGTTTTTTCTAATGTCTTTCCGGAACAAACCTTCGTACTTTAGCCTCCCCTTCCTGTCGTCTGTCAGGTTTTACGACCTTTTTGCTGAGCAGAACCACAGAGGGGTTAAACCTGCCGATCCTGCTGTGCTTTAATTAAGTTCATTTGACCCTGACATCAGTTTGGACCCAGTTTTAATGTTGAGGTTTTCCAGAGGAGGAAGTTTTCTCTGAAGGCTGTTCATCAGCAGCTGAGAGACAGATGAGGCCATAAAATAAAAACCAACAGCTTCTCCAGATTCCCAGTGACCTTTTCTCTCCACAGCTCTGGTAATTGGACAGAACCGCTTGGTCTGCTGCCAGACCCAGAAAGAGGTCACCTGCTACCTGCCAGCCTCCGGCTCGTATTTTTGGTTTCTTTGTCTGATTCCTGCAGCTTTATGCTGCTGAGATTCTCTTCTGTGTTTCATGTTGCACCACAGAAACTTCATGATTGGACAAAAATCATTTGAGGTTATTTCTTAAGGTGAGATCCAAAGCATCTTGTCTCATCACATTATGGATATAAAGTTCAACAGTCAAGAGAATCAGCTGCTGCCAAAGGTCATCAGGGTCTGGTCCTGGTTCTGGTCCTGGTTCTAGTCCTGGTTCTGGTCCTGGTCCTGGTCCTGGTTCTAGTCCTGGTTCTGGTCCTGGTCCTGGTCCTGGTCCTGGTTCTGGTCCTGGTTCTGGTCCTGGTCCTGGTCCTGGTTCTGGTCCTGGTCCTGGTTCTGGTTCTGGTCCTGGTCCTGGTCCTGGTCCTGGTCCTGGTTCTGGTCCTGGTTCTGGTCCTGGTCCTGGTCCTGGTCCTGGTCCTGGTCCTGGTCCTGGTCCTGGTTCTGGTTCTGGTTCTGGTCCTGGTCCTGGTCCTGGTCCTGGTCCTGGTCCTGGTTCTGGTCCTGGTTCTGGTCCTGGTTCTGGTCCTGGTCCTGGTCCTGGTTCTGGTCCTGGTCCTGGTCCTGGTTCTGGTTCTGGTCCTGGTCCTGGTCCTGGTTCTGGTTCTGGTCCTGGTCCTGGTCCTGGTTCTGGTCCTGGTTCTGGTTCTGGTTCTGGTTCTGGTTCTGGTCCTGGTTCTGGTTCTGGTCCTGCTGGTAAAAAGTGTTTTTGGTTTCAGTTTCACTTTGAGTTTCTTGTCTTCCTGTCAGGGTTTCTGAAATTCTTCCAGTTTTAATTAGAAAAGTCGGAGCTGCAGTTTCTGCCAGCAGCAACAGTGAAACTGACATTTGCATGTCATTAATGAATGAAGTGATAATTCTTCTGTGTAATTAAGCAAAGTTTAGTCGACTGATGTCTCTGAAGCAGAGCTGGGCTGTAATGACGCCTCAGTCAGACAAGCTGAACTGGAAAACAGCTGCAGCGTCATTTCAGCTATTAAAGCTGACCCTCTTCAGCTCCAATCTCAACTTAAGCAATCTAAGCTACATTTGACTCACAGTTACAAACATACTAATTTTTTTTCACCCTGAGAAATGCTGCTGTCCAAATGCGGCATCGTGACAGGAGTATTAATTACCAATTTTTCCTCGCTGTTGCTTTTCATTTTGCAGGAATCACTCTGCTCTGGAAGCATCAACGGGAAACATTGTTATGGATCATACGGATGTTTTAAAGTTTTAGTGACTGGATGTTCAGAGTTTCTGGCCTTCATGGCTGAGCAAACGTGGAAACTTTCATCCACACTTTTCAGTTCAGTTCATGTACTGATGTGTCATAAATTTACACATTGAGGCGGTTTGATGACCCAGGCAGACGTCTTTGTACCTGCTTACATTTTACAAATTAATCGCCAACAACATGAACATCTAATCTGTCAGATCTGCTGTTCCTGAGTTGATTTATGATGAGAACATGTGAAAGCAGAAGTTATTACATCAATCACAAAATATCTCACCTGAACTACGACCTGAGCAGCCACTGCTGCAGAAATCATAAACCTTTAACAGGATATTCAATCTTTAATGTGTTTCATTTATTGTAACCTGCCTGGAGAGCAGGGGTCTTCAACCTGCGGCTCCGGAGCCATGAGTGGCTCTTTGGATCTTCCACTGTGGCTCTTAATAACTTTAAGAAACAGCTGTTGTTCAGACATAATAACATCTTAGGGTTTAACAGTTTATTACTACAATATTTGCAATAAATTTCCACAAAATTGACACTAAATGTAAACACTTTTACATCTGCATAATTAAATCTAATTCAATCATTTTTATTCTGAAAAATGTCTCCCCAAACCAATGACCTTTGACATGTGACGAGGTCGTTGTTGCACCAGAGGTCGTCTGATTGCCATGGCGCCAGGTCCGCATCTCACTCCGTTTTTCTGCATATTGCAGGAAATTACAAAACTGTTATCAAATCAAATTTGAGTCATAAACAGATTCTGTGTGATTATAATCCGCCCGGCTCCAGTTTGGTCCAAACTGCCCTCTGTGAGCCGCAGAGCCGCCACAGACACATCCATGTGTCTGAATCTGCATGATTATTCATCTGCGTGTTCAGAACAGCTTGTTTCTTCTTCTGAGATTTGCTGGAATCCCAGATGGTGGATCCGCCGCCTGTCGGGTCCAGAGCTGCTGCTGTTCTGCAGCTCAGCTCAGCAGCTGATGGCTTCAGTTATTTTATTCTCTGACTGTTAAGAGATCAGTTGGTCTCTGCTGAGTTCACACTGAGGTTGTTTCACTGATAACGCGCCTGCAGGTTTTCACCAAAACATTTTGGGTTTTTACAGGGAAGTGAGGAGGAAGTGATGTCACCCAGAGGGAAAACCTGTTCAAGGTGGAAACACCTGGTGGTGCTTTAACAAGAATCCATGTAAATGTTTGAGCAGACAACAAATCCACAGCTGTTAGAGTTTCTGCTGCTGCTCAGTAGCAGAACGGAGCAGACACTAATTGGTCCTGTCCTGTTAATTGGCACCTGGGAAATTGGATTTAATTACTGTGAAATTACTGTTTTACATTTATCCCATCACAAGAGGTCGTTTATGGAATCAGCTCGATGTCTGTGGTTTTCTGTGATAATTATGTTCAGAAGTCAAGTATCTATCGCTCCTTGTTCTCTGACCTTTGGTCTGAATTCAGTTTTCATCTGTTGGTCATCAGTGAAAACAATAAATCATCAGACTGAAACAACGCTGATCTCAAAGTGGTTTACTGGTAAAACTGGTCATTAATTGTTCCCATTTGTTCAGTTGCAGGTGTGGAAATGATTTATTGTTTGGTTGTTTATCTCCAGGTGAGGATCACAGTAAAGTGAAGTCATGACATCACATGGACTCCATCTTGATTTCTTCTCTCTGTTCTGGTTCCAGGTGTTGATCTTCAACATATTTAGATTTTATAAATATTTTCCTTTAGGATTCATAAAATATTTCTAAATTTAAACTGAACAATTTTCACTCTGTTTAGTTCAACTTAAATTTCTCTGTTACTGGCGACCCAAACCTGGAGGGAATCATCATAGCAACCGGTGACTCAGCACTTTTCCAGCCTCGTTATCACTAAAAGGATTCTTCTGTTTCTTCTCCGTTCAGTTTTAATATTTTGTTTGCTTAGTTTGTTCTGGCAGATTGAACAAACCCTCTCAGCTTTCTCTGTGCTGGAACAGATTCTATTTTTGTCTGACCATTAACACATGAATTATGTAAAATAATAGAAAAACAGGAAATAGATGCTTCTTTGGAAAAAGTGGCAAAAGAAAAGAGAGAAAGACAGAGATCATATCAGATGATCTGTTTTCTTTGGGTTTTAGTGAATCTAATCTCACGGTTTCTCAAACATATCTTAGTGGCTTTTATTGAGTAAATCTGTCTCCCAAACTCACATTTAATCCTTGTTTGGCTGCAAACTGCTGAAAAAATCCTTCCATGTAAACGATGTTTAAACGGTTGTTGTGATGAGATGTCAGAGTGTTTCCCTGGTGATTTGCAGAGCCTGGATCTGAGCCACGGTTGGTTTTTCAGACTCGTGTTTGTGTGTTTGTCCTCAGCATGGGACGGTTCTGCAGGTGGTTCTGATCCAGACAGACAGTGAGGGATGCTGAGCGTCTCCAGCAGAACCTGGGCAGTTTTCACGTTTCCACATGTGAAGCTTTAAGACATTTACTGGTACTTCAGAGGCTAACGCGCTAGCAGAATCAGGCTAACGGGTCAGACTGATGTAGCCGATCAGTGGGCTGATTTAGCCGCCACTAATCTGGGTTTAACTCGTCAGACTGAAATCAGATTTCATCAGTGACTCTTGAATTGTTGCAGACTTGCAGCCAGAGAGCAGGATGAGTGTTGGAGCCGATAAAGCAGGAATGAAGAGGATAAGCAGTCAGAACCCGGATCAAAGTTCTGATTAAACTGATCTCTGACACATGCTTTTCACTCCTCTTGGCAAAGGTTGCTGCTCAGAGATGATGAAGTTAGAAGGAATAAATAAATATGTGAAGCTTTGATGGAAACAGTGTGGGACTGAAAGTCAAAGTAATCAATAAGTGTCTGAGGTTCAGTGACTGATGGTAAGAGGAAAACTGCTGAACATTGTTGAGTTTAAATGACTTTTCTGCTTTTGGCTGATTCATTCTAACTCGTCTCATTAACAGACTCCTCAGTAAAAGTTTGTTTATGATCCGTTCTACAGATCAGGCCTTCAGTCTGCATGTTCTGAGCTTTTTACTTTGCTTTTGGTAGAGTTAGCTGAACTCCGGATGGAGGTTCTGATTCCAGTCGGGTTCACACTTCCTCCTGTAGCTCTTTGAGGAGGGCAAAAGCTTGTGTTGTTCTGGTGAATTGAAGGATGATCCTGTGATATTCATTATCTCAGAGTGACAGTGAACCCAACTGGAACCGTGTAATTATGAATCTCTGCCGTGTGATCGTCTGCAGAGCCTCTCGCCTGCAGAGCCTCTCGTCTGCAGAACCTCTCGTCTGCAGAGCCTCTCGTCTGCAGAGCCTCTCGTCTGCAGAGCCTCTCGTCTGCAGAGCCTCTCGTCTGCAGAGCCTCTCGTCTGCAGAGCCTCTCGTCTACAGAGCCTCTCGTCTCCTCGCCGCTGCCGGAGCGTCAGAGCAGGAAGGCTCAGAGAACAGCCTGCCAGCCGCAGATAGAAAACAGCCAGTCGTTCCTCCATCAGATCCAGCTGGACCTGATGGCGACCCGGCGACTCCGGCCCAGTTTCTGCTCCAGGGATCTGCAGCACTGCAACGCATCATCACCACTGGAGCTAAGCAGGGACTGGTAAAGGTCCAGGTTTTGTCACTTTTTAATGAAATCACTAGTCTACAGAAAACATCACAGTGCTGAAAGATCCAAACTCCTCATCGTCGCTCCAGGCTGCTGCACAGCAGGACGCGCTGATTGATTAAACATTTCTTCTCCTGAGCAGGAAAACCTTTCAGGTCAGATCATTTTTTACTTTGTTGAGTTTCTGAGGAGCTTTAAGAAAGTTTTCACACCTGATAGTCCAATAGATTTGGTTCAATTTGAGATCAAAACTTCACCATCTGCTCCACCTTCAGCTACTGCAGTTCTTCCTCACTCTCTGAATCAAACCAACCTGTTCCCCGCCTGGCCTGAGGGGGCGCTGCATCAAGAACCCCTGAAGGAAACAACACAAAAACCTCTGAAGACACTGAAGCAACTTCCTTCTTCACCAGGTGGAAACAAGATGAAGGCATCAGATTTCAGTCATTTCTCCTGGTAGCGCTAGGCTAACATGTTTGTTTTGGTAGCATTACCCACAAACCCGGCACTATAGCCCACTTCCTGCTTTTGGAGCGTCTCCGATCCACCTGGCATTCATATGCATTCAAACAGAACCAGAGTTCACTTCAACTAAACTCAGACTAAGGTCTGGAAGACCATAGGACCAGAGGTCAGAGGTCGATTAGCGTTCACACTTCACCAACTGGACCAGCAGATTACTTCACTTATAAAAGACATGTTGCCATTTTTATAACTAACCCATCAGTGGAACTAGAACAAGCAGGAAGTCGATTCTTTATGTGGAGTTTTGACCAATAAAACCTTTTCAGGTGGAGGAGAATCTGCAGGAACGTTCCGGAGTTGACGGAAAGTTTTTCTTTGACCTTTGAACCTGTGAGTGTCCTTACAGATGATCTGTTCATCACAAGTGCTGACAGGTCAAACTTTAAGAGAGAAGCCCACTGGGAACCTCCAGAGTGGAAAAGATTGTGATTCATTCTGAGTCCCGGCGGAACGACTGATGGAGACCAGAGGAGGAAGAGGAGGGCGTGAGGAAGAGGAGGATCCATGTTGACTCCGTTATTGAGTTCACGCCTGGTGTGGTTGGGTGAGCCGGGCCGTTTGTGAGGCTGAAGGATGAGCAGAACTGCAGCTCATATCGATTTATTCAGGATTTATTTCTGAATCATAAGCTGCTGCAGCAGGAAGGAGAAAATATGGAGACAGTTTGGGCTGCAGGTTCTGGTTTGAGCTCAGCAAGAGGATGATAGATGTTTACTTTCTCTTCTGTTGTTTGTTGCACTGGAAGCTTAAACCAGAGAGAAATCCCACTACGGGAGGCGAAAAGGGTCAAATTGAATGGCAATGACTCAGTGAAACTGTGCCTTTGTTAAAATGACTCACATTAAATCATAACATCGTTGAGCTGATAGCAGCTTCAGCACAACATAAAATCCAGATGTTTTATTACCTTCTCTCTCTCCTGATATTAACTCCTTATTTTTTATGAACATATAAAATAATCCTACATCTACTCTTCTCTTCCTTCTTGTTTATTTTCTGTTTTCTCAAACCTCCAGGCAGACGGCTGCTGGTAGTGAGCCAGGTTCTGGTTCTGGTTCTGCTGGAGGTTTCTTCCTGTTAAACAGGGTTAGTAGGCAGTGGAGTTTTTCCTCTCCACTGTCGCCACATGCATGCTCAGTAGGAGGGATTGCTGTAAAGTCAATGACAGAATCTAAGTGACTGTTTTTAGTTGATCCCATAAAGGACCTCAAAAAAGATGGAAACTTTTCAAATGATTTGAATAATAAGTTTAATGTTTCATATGTAGGATTATTGCAATATTTGTACGACTGAAGTGAAATGATTTTTTCATAAGCTACAACAAGACGAGATTTGTTGTGAAACAGCACCGATGGAATAAACTGAATTAAAACTGAAGCTTTTGAAATGGCAAAACATTCAAAAATATGTTTGAGCAAATTGTGTCTTTCTGTGTTTAAATAAGAAATACAATTTCTTATTTCATGAAAAAATCACATGCGAATATGTTTGTTCACACAATAAGTCATTAAAAATCAATCGGTGTAAACACTTGCATGACATCTATTCATAACTATCAGCCAATCAGAGACGTCTTATTCAGGAGTGGGAGCATCAAGCCCCGCCTACTTGGGAGTGGCTACGTTTAGGGCATTCTGGGAAAACTAGCTGGTTATTTTACAGAAGAGTTATAGATACAACATATTGGAATGAGATAAAACTCTGAGAGCTGTGAGGCTCTAATGGAGAAAGAAAAAAACAAACGCAAAGCTGCTTCCACTTCCTGTTGTCTTCTTGGTCGTTTCCTCCAGTAGTAAAGGTAATTTTATTTATATAGCACATTTTCAGCAACAAGGCAATACAAAGTGCTTTACAGGAATTAAAAGGAAATACAAACAAAATAACAAACCAAAGGAAAGAGGAAAAGAAAATGAATCGAATGTTGATCTGAAGTGTTTAAACTCGTCGTTTCTGTTCAGGGTTCCTGGATAAGAATAAGTAAGATATGAAAATGTTCAAAATATATCATAACAAGACAGAAAACTCCATCTCATCCTATTGAAAAAGCTTTTTATTGAAAATCAAGTTTTTCAAAATAGGCGATTTAAGAATTAAAATATATTCTGGGTTTCTGGTTTGCTCAGTTCGATGGTTCATGGAAACAGTTACTGACCCTCTGCAGCCACTTCAAACAACCAAAGAAATCAGCAGCAGCTGCTCTTGTGAATGACCTTTGACCTGCAGCCTCTCCAGCAGCTGAAGAGACGGTGCGCTGGAGCAGGAAGTCCCATTAGGCAGAACCTCAGTGACTGGATCAGAACCAGCGGCAGGAATTCATTCAGCACTTTGAAACGTTTCATTAAGGAAATCTGACCTCAATGAAGCCGAGAGAAACACAGCGACGCCTCGCTCGCCCTGATTCACCCGCCAAGAGAGAGAGAGAGAGAGCGCGACCTTTGCTTTGTTCACCAGGTTCTGAAGATCGGATCCGACCGCTGGAAAAACACCAAGTCTGATTTCTGCTGCAAATACCTCAAAACTAACTGTTCAGCAAGTTATAGGAGCTGAACATCATATGGATGAAAAAGATCCGGTTGAATTGTCAGATTATTTCACAACATGGAAAAAATGTCTTTGTGAGAGAAACAATATTCCAGCTCAACGAGAACTAATTTGTTCTCAATATAAGGAATTATCGACTCCAAACATGTTCATATTTCTCTCTCCTTCATAATGATCTCGTTCTTCAAACACAAAATGTAAAACACAGCAGTGACGCCTGTCTGCCGGCTGAGCTCGCCCCCTGCTGTGTGCTAATGCAACTTGGCATAAATCAGTTTTTAAGAGCGGCTCCTGGAATAGTTTCCTAATCTCAAAGCTGCTTCAGATGGCTGGCTCCAACGAGCGAACAGGCAAAATGATTAATTACTGCTTACGTGATTCATTAAAAGATAGAAAATGTAAACAGAGCAGAATAAAAGCTGAATCGATCAGTTTGGAACCTGTTTCATTTGTAAACGTGTGCAGAATGGAGCTGGAATATCTAATGCTCTTATTTGTGATGCGTATCAGATTAGGTTCATGGAGTGTGAGCAGCATTGTTTATGGATGTGGATAATCTCTGGAGAACAGTTAAAGTATTCACCACCTCAACCTGCTGACAAATGAGAGCCGGATCAGGTTCACCTTCAGGGAGGAGCTGAGGAGCAACTAGCTTCACATTCACAATCAGGAGCAATTGTCTTCTGTCTGCTGACTGATCCGTCAGCGCTGGGTGTAACTGACAGCAGATCATCAGCCGGAGACGTTTCAGGATGAAATGTGATGATCAGGTCAGATTCTGAGTGATGTGGATCAGCTGGTCGTAGAAAACCTTTTAACAATCAGCACAGATGAATCAAATGACTCCAAGTGGAAGAGATTTCCTAACATCTGTATGTTTCAATTTACCTTCTAAATAACCTTAATTGGTGTTTTTCTCTCAAATGTTAGTATTTTATATCATAACTGAAGCCTGGAGAGTTGGAGATCGAGCTCTTGGTCGTTGCTTTTCTTAGTCATTTCTTTTAGCTATTTTAGTATAACTCTATGGGGGTGTATATTGATACAGTCAAATTACCAACAATAGTTTGAGTTATTTAGCCTGTCAAAAGGGAAAATGGATATTCATTTTTAACAGGCTAAATATTTAATTTGCACATTAAATATTTAGCTCCAAAGTTAGCAAGCTAAATATTTGGTTCAGAGCTAAATATTTAGCTACCACTAAATATTTAGCTCCAAACTAAATATTTAGTTGCCACTAAATATTTAACTCCAAACTAAATATTTAACTCCAAACTAAATATTTAACTCCAAACTAAATATTTAGCTCCAAACTAAATATTTAGCTCCAACTAAATATTTAACTCCAAACTAAATATTTAGCTCCAAACTAAATATTTAACTCCAAACTAAATATTTAACTCCAAACTAAATATTTTTAGCTCCAAACTAAATATTTAACTCCAAACTAATATTTAACTCCAAACTAAATATTTAACTCCAAACTAAATATTTAACTCCAAACTAAATATTTAACTCCAACTAAATATTTAACTCCAAACTAAATATTTAACTCCAAACTAAATTTAACTCCAAACTAAATATTTAACTCCAAACTAAATATTTAACTCCAAACTAAATATTTAGCTCCAAACTAAATATTTAGCTCCAAACTAAATATTTAACTCCAAACTAAATATTTAGCTCCAAACTAAATATTTAGCTCCAAACTAAATATTTAGCTCCAAACTAAATATTTAGCTCCAAACTAAATATTTAACTCCAAACTAAATATTTAACTCCAAACTAAATATTTAGCTCCAAACTAAATATTTAACTCCAAACTAAATATTTAACTCCAAACTAATTACTTAGCCAGCTGGATATTTGAAGACGTATTTAGTTTCTCACCACATATTTAGCTGTGAAATATTTAGTGTGAAACATTGACATTTATCCATGAATGAATAATGTGGGGGAAAAAATCATTTTTGCTAAATGAAAAACCATTTTTTTTCTTACATCAAGCTAAATAACCAGAATTATTTCTGTCTTTTATTCCTTCTCTAGGTTTAGTTTTTTGGAGGTGAAAGGTTAAACGAATGAGGAAAAAAACATCAAAAACAATGTTGGGTGTAAAGTTAAACAAATAAATGGAAAATGAATCTGTTGTTCCTTCTCATTTCTCTTCCCCTCTGCAGTAAAAAACTGTTTCTACTTATTTCACTTCTTACAGTAATAACAGACCTATCAGATTTAGTTCAGATAAAAGTAATCTCTGTGAGGAATAAAGTTTCTTCAGTTCCTGAGATGATCAATCACCAGAAGAAACAAAAGTTTTCTCTTTGTACTATTTGGACTGCAGGAGCAAAAGTTTTGCACCGTGACTGACTAGAATAATTAAACAGGAACTTTCCTCACTGTCTGCAGACAGTAACATACTAAATAAGGAGTTTATTACTGAACTGTGTGCCGTCTTCAGGTGCTACAGGCTGTTATTTATTCAAGAAAGCTGAGTTTCTCAGGAGGACAGAGAAAACTTTCCAGAGAGTTTGGGTTGCAGATCCTGACGAGGAGCTCTGAGGTTCTACAACGGGATGGAAGCTAAAGGAGTGAAGATTGTTTTCTAGGGATTTAACAGATTATTGGAACAATGTGACATGCTGGTTTGGTGCCTGTTAGACTTAAGATGGGATTTCATTGCAGGTTTGGTGAATGTTTGGTTTATAAATGAAATGGGAAAGCATCACTGTATGAGATGAAGACGAGAGGTCTGAGTGCAAAGCCCTGAGGAACTCCTGGATTAATCATAACTGTAAGGAACTTGTTTGCTTTCAAGGGAGTTCAAAGTTCAATAACATGATGAAAATTAAATAACATTTATTCCAATACTTTGAAACTGTTGTGGTTTTTGTGGAATATAAAGTTTAATGGGTGTAAAATGAAATTCAAACTGAAAGGAACTTCAAAGTGAAACATCCATATAAAATACTGAGAACTGCAGCATGCATATTTTGTATCTAATTAAGATTGTGCTCATTTTCAGGACTCTTTGCCTCACAGCTGTTCCTCCATCTTTTATGTTTCCTTCCTTTCCTAACTGAGTTATTACTGTGAACTCAGAGCATCAAAGAGAGAGAAAACCTTTTTCTAAGGTGCATGAAGTGTAATTTAACTTTGATTTAGCTGCAGCAGCTCATACATTCACAGCCATTTGTGCAACAGCGATGCCTGGATTTACCGTCTGAACTGGAAATAGACTGAACAGTAAACTGGAGATATGGGAGTGCTGCATATCTTTTCATTAGATCCGGCAGCCGGGCCAGGAAATGTTCACCGGGCCGCTGGAAACGGCTACCACTCAATCCACTGCCAAAGGGTTTCAAATTCTCGTTTTTAAATGCTAAAGCACGTCTGGATGAAATTTAAAAAAATAAAATGGTGTTTGCTGGTAGTTTGGCTCCATTTCTCCTCATCCTGCTGGGAGCCACAGAGTCTCCTCTTCTGATTCATTCTCTGTTTTTAGTCTTAATATTCTGAGTTTGGTAGATTCCTGCTGTTGTTGAGCATCTATACTGTTTAGATTTGAAACAAAGGTTTGAAATACAAATGTAGAAAATTTAACAACATGAAAACATTATTAAAAACTTCAGCTCAGAAGAAAACCTTCTAAAATATATTTAAATCAACTGTTAACTTAGTTACTGCAAACTTAAAATAAAGTCTCTATACATTTAATCCATTTTCTAAACAATATAAATGGTAAACTAAGATTAAAAAAGCAGCTTTAAGTAAATATTAAAAGATGAAAGATCAATAGTAAATGTAATAATTTAGTTATAGTCAGAGGAGACGTTGAGGATTTGATGAGAAAATGTTGCATTCAGTCATTGGAGATTTGACTTAAAGTCAGAAAAACTGGCTGGTGAACATTAAAACCAAACTACCATAAAAAACTAGAAACTGTTTATTTCTTCAAGTTCATTAAGAAACGGAGTGATTAACGCGCATTAACCCTTTAATCCTCACATCGAAATATGAATCCAGCTCATTGGAGCGACTTTGTTTGGCTGATACTCTGCAGCTGGAACCACAAATTTACATACACCTACACTTCATCACTGCCAGACAATAAACACCGAGTCCACCACTTCCTGGCGTTTTCTAATTTGCTGCATTATATGGTGAACAGAAACATAATGTATCTCTGCTGTGATTAACATCACTCTGACCCGGCCGGCCTCCTCTGTGTCACCTCTACCTGTCATCATCCGTTCACCTTCAGAGCCTCGTTTTAAAGTGTTGAGTTGCTGGAACGAGTCCAGCAGAGCGGACACAGGTTGTCATCATGCTACCTGATAAACAGACGTGTTCATATGTTCTGACCCGTTCTGACCCGTTCTGACCGTAACAGGACGGAGGGTCTAGAACATTCTGAGTGATACAGATGAGAGCAGCGGATGTGAATCTGAGGAATAATAAAAACATTCAATCTGAAGATGTTTGAAGGCGATGCGGTGAGCGGCCTCAGACAGCCACTCACACTAATTAGCTTTCAAACAGAATCGTTTTCTGTCAGAGATTCAGGAGGAGGAAATCAGCAGTTTTCCAGGAGTAAATAGATTAGATATATGGAGGTGGAAACTTAGAGGTATTTCGCTGACCAATCAGACGCTGAGTTTTTATTCCTGCTCATGAAGGTACAGCCTGTCCTCATAATATTCTCATCTGATGAGACTGACAGAAATCCATCGGAGGTTCAGCTTTTACTTTACAGTTTAGACTTTAGCAAACCCTTCACTTTTGATTTTATTAGAGCTGAGGAAACGTTTCAGATCATAGTTTGAGTTTCAGACAGAATATTTCCCAGCAGACAACCAGCTAACAGAACCAGCAAACAGAACCAGCTAACAGAACCAGCTAACAGAACCAGCTAACAGAACCAGCTAACAGAACCAGCTAACAGAACCAGCTAACATAACCAGCTAACAGAACCAGCTAACAGAACCAGCTAACAGAACCAGCGAACAGAACCAGCTAACAGAACCAGCTAACAGAACCAGCTAACAGAACCAGCTAACAGAACCAGAAAACAGAACCAGCAAACAGAACCAGCTAACAGAACCAGCTAACAGAACCAGCTAACAGAACCAGCGAACAGAACCAGCTAACAGAACCAGCTAACCGAACCAGCTAACAGAACCAGCTAACAGAACCAGCAAACAGAACCAGCTAACAGAACCAGCTAACAGAACCAGCTAACAGAACCAGTGAACAGAACCAGCTAACAGAACCAGCTAACAGAACCAGTGAACAGAACCAGCTAACAGAACCAGCTAACAGAACCAGCTAACAGAACCAGTGAACAGAACCAGCTAACAGAACCAGCTAACAGAACCAGCTAACAGAACCAGCTAACAGAACCAGCTAACAGAACCAGCTAACAGAACCAGCTAACAGAACCAGCTAACAGAACCAGCTAACAGAACCAGCAAACAGAACCAGCTAACAGAACCAGCTAACAGAACCAGCAAAATCACTGGTTCTGTTAGAACCAGCTAACAGAACCAGTGAACAGAACCAGCAAACAGAACCAGCTAACAGAACCAGCTAACAGAACCAGCTAACAGAACCAGCTCACAGAACCAGCTAACAGAACCAGCTAACAGAACCAGCGAACAGAACCAGCTAACAGAACCAGCTAACATAACCAGCTAACAGAACCAGTGAACAGAACCAGCAAACAGAACCAGCTAACAGAACCAGCTAACAGAACCAGCTCACAGAACCAGTGAACAGAACCAGCTAACAGAACCAGCAAACAGAACCAGCTAACAGAACCAGCTAACAGAACCAGCTAACAGAACCAGTGAACAGAACCAGCTAACAGAACCAGCTAACAGAACCAGCTAACAGAACCAGTGAACAGAACCAGCTAACAGAACCAGCAAACAGAACCAGCTAACAGAACCAGCTAACAGAACCAGCTAACAGAACCAGTGAACAGAACCAGCTAACAGAACCAGCAAACAGAACCAGCTAACAGAACCAGTGAACAGAACCAGCTAACAGAACCAGCTAACAGAACCAGCAAACAGAACCAGCTAACAGAACCAGCTAACAGAACCAGTGAACAGAACCAGCTAACAGAACCAGCAAACAGAACCAGCTAACAGAACCAGATAACAGAACCAGCAAACAGAACCAGCTAACAGAACCAGCTAACAGAACCAGTGAACAGAACCAGCTAACAGAACCAGCAAACAGAACCAGCTAACAGAACCAGCTAACAGAACCAGTGAACAGAACCAGCAAACAGAACCAGCTAACAGAACCAGTTCACAGTACCAGCTAACAGAACCAGCTAACAGAACCAGCTAACAGAACCAGCAAACACAACCAGCTAACAGAACCATCAAACAGAACCAGCGAACAGAACCAGCGAACAGAACCAGCTAACCGAACCAGCTAACAGAACCAGCTAACAGAACCAGCTAACAGAACCAGTGAACAGAACCAGCAAACAGAACCAGCTAACAGAACCAGCTAACAGAACCAGCTAACAGAACCAGTGAACAGAACCAGCTAACAGAACCAGCTAACAGAACCAGCGAACAGAACCAGCTAACAGAACCAGCTAACAGAACCAGCGAACAGAACCAGCGAACAGAACCAGCTAATAGAACCAGCTAACAGAACCAGCTAACAGAACCAGTGAACAGAACTAGCTAATAGAACCAGCTAACAGAACCAGTGAACAGAACCAGCTAACATAACCAGCTAACAGAACCAGTGAACAGAACCAGCTAACATAACCAGCTAACAGAACCAGTGAACAGAACCAGCTAACAGAACCAGCTAACAGAACCAGCTAACAGAACCAGCGAACAGAACCAGCTAATCGACCCAGCTAACAGAACCAGCTAACAGAACCAGTGAACAGAACTAGCTAATAGAACCAGCTAACAGAACCAGATAACAGAACCAGCTAACAGAACCAGCTAACAGAACCAGCTAATAGAACCAGCTAACAGAACCAGCTAACAGAACCAGTGAACAGAACCAGCTAACAGAACCAGCTAACAGAACCAGCTAACAGAACCAGTGAACAGAACTAGCTAATAGAACCAGCTAACAGAACCAGTGAACAGAACCAGCTAACATAACCAGCTAACAGAACCAGTGAACAGAACCAGCTAACAGAACCAGCTAACAGAACCAGCTAACAGAACCAGCGAACAGAACCAGCTAACCGAACCAGCTAACAGAACCAGCTAACAGAACCAGCTAACAGAACCAGTGAACAGAACCAGCTAACAGAACCAGCTAACAGAACCAGTGAACAGAACTAGCTAATAGAACCAGCTAACAGAACCAGTGAACAGAACCAGCTAACAGAACCAGCTAACAGAACCAGTGAACAGAACCAGCTAACATAACCAGCTAACAGAACCAGTGAACAGAACCAGCTAACAGAACCAGCTAACAGAACCAGCTAACAGAACCAGCGAACAGAACCAGCTAATCTAACCAGCTAACAGAACCAGCTAACAGAACCAGTGAACAGAACTAGCTAATAGAACCAGCTAACAGAACCAGTGAACAGAACTAGCTAATAGAACCAGCTAACAGAACCAGTGAACAGAACCAGCTAACAGAACCAGCTAACAGAACCAGTGAACAGAACCAGCTAACAGAACCAGCTAACAGAACCAGCGAACAGAACCAGCTAATCGAACCAGCTAACAGAACCAGCTAACAGAACCAGTGAACAGAACTAGCTAATAGAACCAGCTAACAGAACCAGCTAACAGAACCAGTGAACAGAACTAGCTAATAGAACCAGCTAACAGAACCAGATAACAGAACCAGCTAACAGAACCAGCTAACAGAACCAGCTAACAGAACGATGCTGCTGAGTTTCTTCTTCATGGTGAATGATTCTGGCAGGGCTAATGTTCAAATTCTACCAGAAAACGCGCTCATCTCTTAGCAACAGATTAACAACAAATGTTGTTATTGCTTTTGAAATTCGTCTTATGTTATTGGACTTAACAAGAACTTTGCAATTGGTGAATTTTACAGGAAAATTGAATGTATTTCTTTATGTCAGGCTGATGCTAATGCCCGGTTCTGCTCACGGCGTGTGGCCCAATAATAATGAAGAGATATTTTATTATATGTATTGTGACTGTTATTAAGTTATTAATGGTTCCTCTTGAAGGAGTTGCTTCCAGTATAAAACCTGCAGCAGACTGGCCATCTCCAGGCCTTAAGCTCCTTAGCATTAGCATTACCTGATTATTTGTTATATAGATTCATTTTGATGATTTTTTCAGTTGTTTCCTTCAGAGTTTCTGTTTTTGTGCATTTTCTTTACAATGCATTTTTATGCACAGTAAATTTCACTTTCAGGGCAGAAAAATTCAACGTTTCTGTCCTGATGGATGAAACAGCAGAGAATGGAGCACATTTAGCTCTGGAACATTGATTTACTTATTTCTGTATGAGAATAAATATATTCTGCTACAGAAAGGAAAAGTTTTCTTTCTGTCTTAAATCAGTTTCATTTGCTTTCTCACCACACTGTTCTAGAAGGACATTTTGGCTGATATGAAAAAAGCCCTACATTTGGACTAAAACACTCAGAAATGTTGAGTTTAATCTCAGAAAAGTTCTAGACAATAACAAGGAAATGTCTGAGTCTGAAAAGTATAAATCTGCAAGAAAAATCTAGCAAATGTTCAACTTTTGGAGTTCTGAAATGTCCCTGTTCTTTTTTCTGTCAAATGTCTGTTTTCTGACAGAAATGACCTTTTCCCCCTGTACCTCCAGCAGCTCATTTATCGCGAGCTCTGCTTCATTCCTCTTCGTCTTTTTATCATTTAGAGTTTCACTGAATGGCAGCCATGTTGCTCTGTGAAAGGAAACACGTGAAATCTGATTTTGTGTGGATGCTCTGACCTACAGAACCTGAAGCTGTTTTCAGGTTCAGCAGGTCTGAAGACATCCAGACTTCAGATGAGCGGCTTTATTCTCCTCTGAGCCGGAATGGCTGCAGCTCGCGGTTCTGGCCTGTGAAGGTCCCTAACAAGCAAAATGATTCTGCCACCAATCATTTTTAGTGGAGGCTGGCCGGGAACGACCTGCGCCGTCAACAAGAACTCAGCCGGATCTCTCGGCGCTAGTGGCGAACGGATTGGAAAACGTCCCGATAATGGATCCAGAGAGCAGCCTCTTGCTTTCCAAGGGCGCAGAGGAGTGAGTGTAATTTACACAGAGGCAGCAGAGATAAGGACGAACACAGAGGAGCTCCCAGGCTGCACTTTATTGGGATTAGAGCAGATGAAGCTGCAGAGAAATATTAAAACAACAGATTAGCTTCAGTTGTTTCTGCAGGAAAACCTCAGTGGGATGAATACATGAAATAAACAGCAGACAGAAATCAGAGTTCAAATGAGGGTTTGGTAGCAAAGATGGAGAACGTAGAAATATTTCACATTAGTTATAGGAGGAGTCAGAGGAAGAGAAATGTCTGCATTATGAAACAAGGAAGAGTTTCACATGTTCAGATTAAAATCATCAATGATGTTCAAGAACGCAGAAATATTAATGCAGTCATAAAAATATCAACTCTAAAGGTGAGAATATGTTGTCAGTAAACTCTTAAAATGTGGGATTTTATCAGGACAAATGTTAAAATATTCAACAAAAACATAAAATCATGTTCTTATGTTGCCATCAGAAACATTTTACTGATTCCAACAACAAATCTGATTGGACAGCAGCAGCTGAGGAAAATATGAAAAATAAATAAGGAAAAATACAGGAAGAAAGTGTTTAAACATTAAAACACAACAGGACTGTAAAAACAGAAATTAAAGTTCAGATATTGCTTCAGCTTTTAAGATGTTGTGAAAATAATACTTTGTTGCCATGGTTACCCATCATAATAAATGTCCAAAAGTAATAATAATAATAATAATAATAATAATAACATAAAAAGAGCAAAACTCCTTCTGGAACCAGAGGTGAATAATTATCCCAACATTCAGAGACTCAACCAGAAACCAGGAATCAGAGGAAAGCAGCAGAGCTGCTCCAAAAGCTGCACTGAGCCTGGAGCCGCTTCCAAAGCCTCAAACACGTCAAACAGGAAGCTGTTGTCGCTGCTTCCTGGTGGTTTCTTCTCTACCTAAACTCTCACTATGATGGAGGAGGAAGCAGAACTTTCTGAATTCGTCTCTCTGCGCTCCGGCGGCCGACGGATGAAAACATCCAGCAAACGCAAGAAAAACCCCAAAAGCAACAGAAAAGCTAAGCAGCCACTGATTCACGCCTGCAGGCTGCTGGTGGTGAAAAGGTCAAGTCAATCAGATCAAACAGATCAGATCAGATCAGATCAAATCAGATCAGATCAGATCAGATCAGATCAGATCAGATCAGATCAGATCAGATCAGATCAAATCAAATCAGATCAAATCAAATCAGATCAGATCAGATCAGATCAAATCAAATCAGATCAGATCAGATCAGATCAAATCAAATCAGATCAGATCAGATCAGATTAAATCAAATCAGATCAGATCAGATCAGATCACATCAGATCAGATCAAATCAGATCAGATCAAATCAGATCAGATCAGATCAAATCAGATCAGATCAAATCAGATCAGATCAAATCAGATCAGATCAGATCAGATCAGATCAAATCAGATCAGATCAGATCAGATCAAATCAGATCAGATCAGATCAGATCAAATCAGATCAGATCAGATCAGATCAAATCAAATCAGATCAGATCAGATCACATCAGATCAGATCAAATCAAATCAGATCAGATCACATCAGATCAGATCAAATCAGATCAGATCAGATCAAATCAGATCAGATCAGATCAGATCACATCAGATCAGATCAAATCAGATCAGATCAAATCAGATCAGATCAGATCAGATCAGATCAGATCAAATCAGATCAGATCAGATCAGATTAAATCAAATCAAATCAGATCAAATCAGATCAGATCAGATCAGATCAGATCAGATCAGATCAAATCAGATCAGATCAAATCAGATCAGATCAAATCAGATCAGATCAGATCAAATCAGATCAGATTAAATCAAATCAAATCAGATCAGATCAAATCAGATCAGATCAGATCAGATCAAATCAGATCAGATCAAATCAGATCAGATCAAATCAGATCAGATCAGATCACATCAGATCAGATCAAATCAAATCAGATCATATCAAATCAGATCATATCAAATCAGATCAGATCAGATCTGATCAGATCAAATCAGATCAGATCAAATCAGATCAGATCAAATCAGATCAGATCAGATCAGATCAAATCAGATCAGATCAGATCAGATTAAATCAAATCAAATCAAATCAGATCAGATCAGATCAGATCAAATCAGATCAGATCAGATCAGATCAGATCAGATCAGATCAAATCAGATCAGATCAAATCAGATCAGATCAAATCAGATCAGATCAGATCAGATCAAATCAGATCAGATTAAATCAAATCAAATCAGATCAGATCAGATCAAATCAGATCAGATCAAATCAGATCAGATCAAATCAGATCAGATCAGATCAAATCAGATCAGATTAAATCAAATCAAATCAGATCAGATCAAATCAGATCAGATCAGATCAGATCAAATCAGATCAGATCAAATCAGATCAGATCAAATCAGATCAGATCAGATCACATCAGATCAGATCAAATCAAATCAGATCATATCAAATCAGATCATATCAAATCAGATCAGATCAGATCTGATCAGATCAAATCAGATCAGATCAAATCAGATCAGATCAAATCAGATCAGATCAGATCAGATCAAATCAGATCAGATCAGATCAGATTAAATCAAATCAAATCAGATCAGATCAGATCAGATCAAATCAGATCAGATCAGATCAGATCAGATCAGATCAAATCAGATCAGATCAAATCAGATCAAATCAGATCAGATCAGATCAGATCAAATCAGATCAGATTAAATCAAATCAAATCAGATCAGATCAGATCAGATCAAATCAGATCAGATCAGATCAGATCAAATCAGATCAGATCAAATCAGATCAGATCAAATCAGATCAGATCAGATCAGATCAGATCCATAAACTGAGTTTTCTTTGGCTTCGTGTTGACTGTGAGGATCATTTCATTTAGTTTCTGCTCTGCGGCTGTGAGGCCCCAGCAGGAGTTCTGCTCAGGGAAACCGGTTCTGGTTTCTGGGTCGACATCCATCGTCCAGAACCTCCAGGAAGGTTCTTGTGGTTACAGTGACAGTTTTAATGAATGCAGCCTGCGGCGCTGCGCCACACAGACGACCTTTAGCTTCACAACTCCAACAACACATGAAAGTGTTTTCAGCTCATGTTGACCTGAGCTGAAAACATGAGCTCAGGTCATGTTTTATATGAAATGTTTTATATAAAAGCTGCAGCATGGAGGAAATCTGGTGATTCACCTTCAAGTTTTTGAAATTAGAGACAAAAAGAAGCTTTTAGTTTCACTAATATCTGCACAAAATATTACCAAGTATTTGTTCTAGTTTCTACTGGAAACATCTTGCAACAGTTGAAATAAGACTAACTTACTTAAGACTAACTTAATCAGTTCTCATAAATCGAAGAACTGATTAAAGTCAATAACAGAGTGATAAAGTTTTTAGATCCACTGGCAGATTTTCAGAAAACAACTAAGACCACAAATCAAGAATTTTGACTTGCTTTATTAAAATTTCAAGAGGGAATCTGAAACTACAGTATTGATTAGATGTTACTGATATTTTGGGTGGATCCGCCCATCTCTACAGTCTGATTCTTCTTCAGTGGTAATAATGAAGGATCCTCTGACCTCCAGTCAGATGTTTTGCTGTCTGAATGTCTTCATGAATCTTGTGTTTCTGCCATCAGCGGCTGCAGAGCAGGAAGCAGCAGGAAGCAGTAGGAAGCAGCAGGAAGCAGCAGGAAGCAGTAGGAAGCAACAGGAAGCAGTAGGAAGCAACAGGAAGCAGCAGGAAGCAACAGGAAGCAGTAGGAAGCAACAGGAAGCAGTAGGAAGCAACAGGAAGCAGTAGGAAGCAACAGGAAGCAGCAGGAAGCAGTAGGAAGCAACAGGAAGCAACAGGAAGCAACAGGAAGCAGTAGGAAGCAGTAGGAAGCAACAGGAAGCAGTAGGAAGCAGCAGGAAGCAGTAGGAAGCAGCAGGAAGCAACAGGAAGCAGTAGGAAGCAGTAGGAAGCAGCAGGAAGCAACAGGAAGCAGTAGGAAGCAACAGGAAGCAGTAGGAAGCAACAGGAAGCAGTAGGAAGCAGCAGGAAGCAGTAGGAAGCAGCAGGAAGCAACAGGAAGCAGTAGGAAGCAACAGGAAGCAGTAGGAAGCAGCAGAGATTGATTTCCAAAACGCTCCTCAGATGAAATCAAGCAGCTGCTGGTTTTAATGCAGATGTTGGAGTGAGTCCGAAGGCGCTGACGCTCCATCGATCAACCAATCAGACGCTTCTCTTAAAGCTGGGCCTCATTAGGAGAGAAAGACACGAAGCCACTCTGCTGTCTAATCAATAAACCTTTCAGTCAGAATCGCTTCATGTGATAAACGAGTCGACAGCAGAGCAGCTTCATGTTGGACGGCTCAGTTTGTCTGATTTCATCTGAGAGGAAACAACAAGCACGGCTTCAGTTTGCTTTAAAATGTCAGGAATAATTGGGTTTTAATGCATTTATGGAGAGCAGTCAGCGGTCTGATTGGACCCAAAATGTTTGTCCTCTCCTCAGACTGAGAGGCGGCTAATTACACAACAAGCCCGGTCCGCCGCCGCAGCTTCTCCAAACACAGCGGCGGCTTTTTGTTTCCCCCGAAGGTCGAGATAACGCTGGCGTGTCGCTAAACGAGCCGCTAAACGAGCCGCTAAACGAGCCGCTCTCACTGATCGCTTTGTTTTCCCATGCAGGAAAACGACTCGAAAACGTCAAAGTGAGCAGGGACCTCAGGTTGAGTCTCTGACAGACAGTAATGGAAAAATGATGCTGGTTTCTGTCATAAACGAGAAGAACTGAGGAACAGATGAGTTTTGACTTCTGCCTGCATTATTCTCCAAGCTCAGACAAAAAACGTTTCTGGTTCATTTCCTGTCTCGTCCAGAAGCCGATGTGGAGCAGTTTGGTTTCAGTCACATGAGCCGGAACGACTTCTGATGGAGGCCAGGAAGTCAAAGGTCAACAATGAAGGCAACCTGGAGTAGAGCTCTCGTTCCAACACACAAAATAACTAATCAACCAATAAAAAAATAAAAGAAAGTACATTTCTGACAAAAATCTCCTCAAGTTTCTAGAAAATACTTGAAAATTTTGGTTTGAAAATTCAAAAATTTGCTAGAAACAAAGTGAAGGAATGTTTAGATGAATGCACCGCCAGAGGTGAACCGTATCTCATAGATTTGTATTTTATAAACTTTCTGGTCCTTAAGCAGCAGAGCAGGCTGATTGTCATGATGAAACGTCTCAGATTAAATCAGATTAATATTATAATCTGCTTCATTCAGAAGCAAAAAAAAAGATGTTTACACATTTTCTTTTCTGATTGCAAAAATAAAATCTTTATTTATACAATAAAATCTCAACTAAAAGTAAAACTAATCAGAATCAAACAGATTGATGAGTTTAATCTGATCAGGGTTTATTAATCTGAATCATTTCCTGGAACAGTTGCAGGACGTCGGAGCCAAAATTCATCCAAAGGGAAGAAATAAAACATGAATTTAAAGCCGTTAAGTTACTGGAACTGAGAGAAACTGGATAAATGCGACTCGGTGGTTCATGGACAGCAGCTTTTATTCAGAGGGAAATTAAAAACGGATTTCACAACCATTGATGTGCAGATTGTGAGACGAAGACACAAAGAGGCCCAGCTGTGGAAGCGACTCCATCATTCAGCGAACGCATCACGGCTCTTCCTTCCTGCAGATGCAAACAGAAAAAAACCAGCTGTAGATGGATTATTTAAACCCTCACTTTCTGTGCCACCCTTCCTCTCCCTCTTCTTCATCAGATTGGTTCGTTTCCTCTGGGATCTCCGTCATCGCCGGGTTCGACTCGTCTGTCCGTTGGTTCTGCTCCTTTCACCTTTTCTTTTCTGCGGTGATTATGGTGCTTTATCCTAACGATGCCTTCAGGCTCCAGGCTGAACTCTGAGCAGAAATCCTCCAGTTTCAGCAACACATTCACATTTTCACAGTCATTTAGGATTACTAACATATTTCCATTTCATCCATATTTAACGGCTCATTAAATCTGAGGAGCTGAGTCCTGAATGTCTCTGTTTCCACTTGTTGAACTGATTGTTCTCTGGAGGTTTATTAGTTCTTACAAATAATTTAAGTTCAACTCAGAAACGTCCAGGAAAAGAAACCAAAACCAGAATTTTGCCTCTTTGCAAACATGGATCAACTTTATTTCAATATTTAAATAAACACAATAACAGGTTTATCCTGGATTGATAATAAACTTAACTTTTCAAAATAAAAGAGTTGGTTTTTGTCAATAAGTTAGAATAAATGTCACAATGTGTCTCATTTGTCAGCTTTTGAAATTGATCTTTAAGCAGATATTAAACAAGCTGTTCAATAAGTTTTTTTATTGTAACCTTAAATGTCATGTTTTCATTGACTCTAAGCAAAAACCAACACAGTTAGGAGAAACAGAGACAAAACATTTTCTAATGTTTCATTTGGCAATTTACTGAAATAATTGAGCTTTTTAATAATATTCTAGTTTAATGATCTATCGGGTTTCTTTGGAACAAACCCAATGAATCTCAGTTTCTATAAGATCTAGCACAAAACAAGACGGTTTTACTTTTGATTAGTGACTGAATTGATATCTCATTTTAATCTATTTTTATACAAAAAAAAGTCGATCAGTGGAAAAATGAAGCCTAAAGTCATGACTAATGCACAGCAGTAATGAGCAGGATGGTTGAGTTTCAGTTTTTCAGCTTTAATTCAGGTTATTTTTGCAGCACCAGAGGAATCTTCATTATAAAACTGACCTAAACTGGTTTAAACTCAGTGAATGAAATAATCTCAGAATGCTCTTTTTTTCAGTGACTTCATGGTGAAGTGAGGCGTTTCGTTCTGAATGTTTCTGGCTGAAGCAGTTGCAGGGTTTCTCAGGAGAAAAGCGTTTCGGACCTGAGCTGACGCTAATTGCGGCTGATCAGTGGGTTTCCACCATGTTGTCTCCATTTTAATGACTCGTTTAAATCCTCGTCTGCCTGCAGGTAGAAACCGACGCGCCGTTCCTGTGGGACGCATCCTCAGCATCCTCGGCCCCAGCAGAGCTCATCGTCGTGTTTACGGCTGCAGCCGCTCTGCAGACGCCGATGAGACCAAAACTCTTAAGAGGCTCAATATCCAGTTTTATTAGAAACCAGGGAACGTGAATGGAAAGTTCTGGCTTCCCTCATTCCATCCATTTCTGTTCAGAAAGTATCCGAGGAGGCGCCAACGTCTTTCATCCTCATCTGAACAAGACAACAAGGTAGAAGAAAACATGAAAACTTCCTAATTACTTCATCTGGGTTTGAATTTTTGGGGAAATCAAAGTTGATCAGAGAAACAGCAGCTGTGTGAGGTGGGACAGGACGACCTGTTGGACATGGTGACTAACACTGCAGAACAACAACAGATCCGATCAGCTGCTGGAGTGAAAACTGGAAGCTTTCAGAACCTGGTCCGGTTCCGGCCTACTGCCTGGGTGTCAGCTGTAACACCTCCAGCGTTTGGGCCGACCGTCTCTGACGTCAGGAACTGTTCACACTCTGCGTGTGGACAACGTGAGTAACAGTTCAGTCCTTCCCACATGCTAACGCCGCATTAATGAGCGGCGGAGGCTCAGGGGTCAGTGGGGTTCGGTCCGGTTTGTCATTCACTGGAAAACAAAACAAAGAAAGAGGAGCAGAGAGTTTATCCGTGTGAATATCACGGCTCTCAGTGGAAGCAGCTGGGAACAGAGTTTGACACCGAGCGCTGTGAAAAGACACAAAGCTCCTGCTGGAGTGGAACAAACGCTGCTTTCTTTCATTCAGAGACGATTCATTATCAGGAGGCGAGGGCCTTCTGCTGAACTCTGGCTGAGATGCTGAACTCAGGCTGAGATGCTGAACTCAGGCTGAGATGCTGAACTCAGGCTGAGATGCTGAACTCTGGCTGAGATGCTGAACTCAGGTTGAGATGCTGAACTCAGGTTGAGATGCTGAACTCAGGTTGAGATGCTGAACTCAGGCTGAGATGCTGAACTCAGGTTGAGATGCTGAACTCAGGCTGAGATGCTGAACTCTGGCTGAGATGCTGAACTCAGGCTGAGATGCTGAACTCAGGCTGAGATGCTGAACTCAGGTTGAGATGCTGAACTCAGGCTGAGATGCTGAACTCAGGCTGAGATGCTGAACTCAGGCTGAGATGCTGAACTCAGGCTGAGATGCTGAACTCAGGCTGAGATGCTGAACTCTGGCTGAGATGCTGAACTCAGGCCGAGATGCTGAACTCAGGTTGAGATGCTGAACTCAGGCCGAGATGCTGAACTCAGGTTGAGATGCTGAACTCAGGTTGAGATGCTGAACTCAGGTTGAGATGCTGAACTCAGGCTGAGATGCTGAACTCAGGTTGAGATGCTGAACTCAGGTTGAGATGCTGAACTCAGGCTGAGATGCTGAACTCAGGCCGAGATGCTGAACTCAGGCTGAGATGCTGAACTCAGGCTGAGATGCTGAACTCAGGCCGAGATGCTGAACTCAGGTTGAGATGCTGAACTCAGGTTGAGATGCTGAACTCAGGTTGAGATGCTGAACTCAGGTTGAGATGCTGAACTCAGGTTGAGATGCTGAACTCAGGCTGAGATGCTGAACTCAGGCTGAGATGCTGAACTCAGGCTGAGATGCTGAACTCAGGCCGAGATGCTGAACTCAGGCTGAGATGCTGAACTCAGGCTGAGATGAAACCGAAAAGCAGCCTCCGTGTTGCCCTGGAAACCAGCACCGAGTTCAGCCCGGAGAACGAGACTCAAAAAATGATGAGTCCAAAAAGACTCAAAGGAGGAACAGTCCTACAATATCCAAGTCCATTCACACTGGTCCAGTTTAGCTGGCTTTGATCCAACTCCGGTCCGTCTGCCTAGAAAGTCCGGTTGGAGAGCCCTGAACTCTGGTGAGGTCCAAATGCATATGAACAGGAAGCGGATCAGAGACTCCGCCTGAAGGATGTTAAGAATTAAAAAGAGGAATAACTTGATTTAGCTCGTTAATTTATTCCTCTGTCCTAGGTTCTTGTGTCTGCGTAAGTGTCGAGGGAGAAAGAGCAATCATACGTCGTCAGACTTCAGATATCCAGAGTTTTATCCAGAGAAATTCAATACAAGAAGAATGTTACAACAGCATCTCACCTAGATCATCAAAAGTCCAAGACATGACAAAACAGAGACAAAGAACTGAGTAAAAAGACAAAAGATGCATCTTCCGGGAAACTCTCACTCAGCACAGAGATTCGAACTTTCAATTCACTTTGAAGTCATTTTAGTTCAATCACATGTACTCCAATTGCTAGTAAATGAGCTCAATTATTAAAGTAGCTTAAAAGGTTTGTATTTAAGAATTTTAAGTTTTCAAAATGTGCATACATGTAATAATTAAGTACTTTGATAAAACTCTCCACTATCCATAGATCTGTCTTTTGATGTCTTTAAAGTTTATTCATAAATTGCTTATTTAAAAATGTACAGTAAAATTTTGTAATACATTTTTCTTTATGTTTGATTAATTTATGCAAATATAACAGCTCTTAATTACATGTTCAGCTTGGATTTAAGTTTAAATCATGAACTTTCTGTCGTTTTGATGTTTCTGGACTAAGACTTTATTTCCTGGTCAGAATCAGAACCGCTCGGCCTTCAGCCAAACCACCAGTCACATCCACTTTCCTGTCAGTTTAATGTCTTTATCTTTCACGTCCATTACTTGGCTATGAGCCATTTACTTTTAAAAGTTGTAAAAAAAAACAGAATTTTCTCCCACTTTCAATTTTCTTTAATGTGTTTTGAGAAAAAAATCAACTTCATCTGTTCAGTAAAGCTGAACAGATAATGTTGCATAAAACATTGAGATCAAATTGTGTCAAGATGCAAGAACAGCTCAGTGGCATCACGCCTGTAATCCAGAACGATGTCACAGCGTCATGGCAGCTCAGAGCTTCACATGCATGGAGGGAAAAACCACAGCAGACTCTCAGTCCACTGAACCATACAGAGCATAAGCAAGAAAAGAGATTTATTATATTTTGATACATCATGAACCACAAATACTAGAATGTACATTTTCTGTTAGACTAAAAACAATAAGGAAGTCCTCTTGTGGATTTAAATAATCCCTTCACTTCTTTCAGAGCTTGAGATTTATTGCTAGTGTTCTTTTCAAAGAAAAGCAACTCATAGAAAACATAAAACCCATCTCATCAGAGCAGTCATGTCATGACAGAAGCAGGTTTTCTGATTGCTGGTTAAATACAAACAAGTTTTCTGAATTAAAAGCTCCTGTTCCATCAATTTTCTGCAGGTAAATCTGTAAATGTAACCAAATAAACTCAGTATTTTAAAACTCTAAATGCACATTTTACTTTACGCTCATTCCAACTATGAGCTGATCTCATTAATCAAATTAAATATTATCCAACATTTCTCTGTTGGATAATAAATTAAAGAACAAAAAATGTAAAAAGTTGCTTTGGAGCTGAAAAGTCAGACTCTCTAGTGATCTGAGCCAAAAGAATAAGGGGAACGGAAAACAATTCGGTTCATCCAAACTGACCCAGAACAGGAAAGTCCAGATTCACGTTTGGGTCCAACGTTTCAGCCGCCTGCCAGCAAGTTAACGAGATACCGAAGGGTGGATAAATTATTTTAAATTCTGGTTGACAGGCAGCCAGAACTTCCTGTAACGGGTTCAGACTGACTGTTTCTGAATGGTCAGAGTCTTTGGAGCCTTTATTCAGTCTCCTTCGCTGTTCCACCTCCGTTGATCCAGGCAGCACGTTTCTTCTGCCAGTTCCATTTTCTGAAAGCGTGGTCAGCAGCATTTCCTCTGAAAGCTGAACGGAAGAGCAGCTTTGCAGCCTTGAACCTTCAGAGAATCGAGAGCAGAACTTCTTCGGACTTTCAGATCCAGGTGTTCATGAATCACATGGACATGCGGAGGTGAGGAGGGTTCCTGTCACGCAGCTTGCAGGTTCAGCTTTTCTGTGCTGAACATAATTAGAGGGAAAAGCAGCTTTCTGACATCTGAGTGCTGGAATCCAGTCACAACGCCTCCATGATTGATTCACTGCCTGTTCCTGTGCAGCGACTGATTAGCTCCCTGCTGGGACCCAGCTGATTTACAGGAGGGAAATATTCTTAGCAGAACCGTAAATAATTAAAACAAGAAAACGATACAGAGGGAAAAAAACATTTTAAAAGAAACTTTAAATTTCTGAATCAAGGTTTATTTTAAATCAGTTTCTCAGGTGCAAACAGGGAGAAAAAACATGATAAACATCCAGAATAAAAAAAATAACATAACCTCTAAAGGAGCAGAACCAAGAAACCCAAAGACTCAGCTCCAGTTCAGCCACTAAGGTCAACTGGAGTTAGCACCAGTACATCTCAGACTGAGAAATTAGAATAATGTTGAAGTGCAATATGTCTCACCAGACGTCTCAGAAAGTTTATTCAAGATTATTACGCATAAATAAAGCTTTTATTTTAGTTTTAATGATTATGGTTCACAATTAAAATAAAATCTTAGTCTTAGAAAATAAGATCATAAAGATGCTTCAGTTATAATGTCAGCTTTCTGAAAATCATTTATTATCCATAATCATCAAAATTACAGATTATTTTCCAAACAAAGACCTGTAAAATATTACTGTCCGATTATAGAAATGAGTTTCACTTTCTGAGACGACCAACAAGAAATATTCAACTTTTATGACGTTTTAAATATATTTTTAGATGCACCAGTAGAGAAAAACACTGAAACATTTTCTAACAGCAGTCAGCCTTTATGTTTGTCAGCCTAAAGTTGATTTTGGAAGGAGATAAAGTGCAGCAGAACCGGGTCCAGACCCAAACCGGGTCCAGACCCAAACCGTGTTCGGGATCAAACCGGGTCCAGACCCGAACCGGGTCCAGAACCAAACCGTGTTCGGGATCAAACCAGGTCCAGAACCAAACAGTCCAGACCCGAACCGGGTCCAGAACCAAACCATGTTCAGAACCAAACCGGGTCCAGACCCAAACCGTGTTCAGAATCAAACCGGGTCCAGAACCAAACCATGTTCAGAACCAAACCGGGTCCAGAACCAAACCGTGTTCGGGATCAAACCAGGTCCAGAATCAAACAGTCCGGACCCGAACTGGGTCCAGAACCAAACCATGTTCAGAACCAAACCGGGTCCAGACCTGAACCAGGTCCAGACCAGGAGCCAGTTAAATTCGTCAGAGCTCCAGAACCTCTTGGTTCTTCTGGGTCTGGATCTACAACGTAGAATCATTTCTGTCCTTTAGATCTGAACGTCTGCAGGAATCTCAGAACGGATGATTAAAGAAAAATTAAGTGCTTTAAAATATTAATATCAAATAGTTTAAAATTGAAAGTTTAGTGGTATTTTGTTGCAGGTCTTACAGGATGTTCCTGCCTTTTAGGGGCGGAGTCTGCGACCATCGCTGTTAGTCTGTTCTTGTGGCGGTTTTGGGGGGAGGCGGGGTCTGACGGCCATGTTGGCGGTCTGCAGACGACGCGACACCTGGAGGCCCGGATGAGATGGCAAGAGCAGGAAGGAGGGAGACGGTTCTTCTGGGCTCTCAGGCTGCAGCCACCACTGTTCTTTATTATATATATTTATAATAAATGCCTTCAATAGGGTTGAAAATAATTTTGTTATGGTCAGGATGTAACGAAAGATTCCCCAGAACATGATAACTCAGAGCTTCAAGGTCATGAGAAGTCCAGATGGTTCAGAAAGATCAAACTATGGTAGAAAATAACGTGAGACTTTATAGCAGCTCTCAGTGGAGAAAACATTAAATAAACTATATTAGGACCGACGAGGGAACTCTAAACAGATTGCACATTAAAATAACCAGGAAGGGCTTTAGTGCTTCTAGTCATGAGGGCGGAGTCATTTGATCATGAATGAACAGAAAGTGAACATAAAAATAACATGAACAAAAATACTGGGAGAAATAAACATATTAATGACTACAGGCAGGATGCTGCAGGAGGGTTTTAGTTTTCACTAGATCATTGCTAATCCTCCCGCTGACCTTCAGTTAAAGGTCAAATAAGTGATTAAATAAAAGCGTCTCAGACAGAAAGATATGCTCGATCATAAGCAGCTTCATTAAGACAGTAATATGAAAGCTAACTGGATACGGCGCTAGCATTTAGCCACTCTGGAGCGGAGGCGCAGCTTGATCCGTTGGCTGCCGTCGCCGTCCTTCGTCTCCTGGTTAATAATCTGAAAACACAGACAGGAGAAAACATGGCAGAGGAGGGCGGACGCAGCAAAGCAGATAATTACAGAACATAACCAGAGTTAGCAGAAGTTAACGCTGAACCGCCAACAAAGTCTCTCAGTCTGTTTCACATCTAAATATCCTTCCAGCCGACTCTGGTGAGAGACTCCTGAAATATGCAGCATAATTAAAATATTCGTTCAATACGAAATGTAGTTTTAATATCACGTGGCTGAGATTTGAACCCAGAACCTTTTTGCTCCTCCACTGAGAAATGAACAAATAAAAACAATCATTTTCATTCCTTGCATAAGACAAACCTACATGTCCAGATTTACTGAGGTTATCAACACAGAATAAAGATAGAAAAATAACCCAACATCTCTTTTCGCAGGACTCATAACCCTGCAGTGAATTAATACATCAGATGAAGATGTGAGCCTCGTCACGCTGCCTCGGCTCCACTCACCGGGTGGGGGGGCATTTCCATGGGGCAGGAGATTTCAGGCCTGTAGAGTTTCTTTCTGCTCCTCTTGGCCGTCATACGGAGGGGGGAGGAAGAGGAAGAAGAGGCTGACTGGGCATCCGCACGGCCGCTGACCAGGCTCATCATCTTCTTGGCTGCAGTAACACATCAGGTTCTTTCAGGGATTGGATCAGCATGATTAAACAGCAGCACAGAGATCCAAGGCTTGGGAAGAACAAAAACTCATTCTGAACATTTAGAGAGGGAGAATAAGTGTCCAGGCTCTGCCTCTGTGCAGATGATACTCGGGTTTATGTCACCAGATCACATCATCGACTCCAAGCAGGTAAAACACTGGATGGTTAACATTTTCCAGTGAAATGAGAAGTTAAAGTCCAACACATTTTAACCAGTCAGGCCTTCAGCAGGACGCAGAGCACATGTGAAGATGTTTCCTCATGTGACTGAGTTGTGTTGGGGTTTCAAGGCACTTAGGACTCCAGAGTCTCCTGGTACCAGGCCTCTTCTTCCTCCAGGCCCATTTTGCCTGTGCTTGAATTGTGTTTAGTTCTGGTGAGGTAAGGCTCCCTGCTCTGACTGAAAGGTTGTGTGTTTCTGACCTCCAGAGCTCAGGACGGTCGGGGACCTCTGCAGGAAGTCTCCGATCTTCTGCAGCGTGCCGTCCTTCCTGCTGCGGAGGCTGCTCTGGGAGGTGGCGCTCTGGCCACAGGGAGGTAAAGGTGGTCAGCAGTTTGTCTCACAGCGTCCAGTTTAACAGTGAGTGGTGGTTCTGGGCGTACCTCTGACTGCGAGTTCAGCTTCGGTGCGAGTTTGGTTCTGGTGTTCCTCCGGTTCTCCGTTTCCACTTCCTCCTGAAAACAGACATGACTCATCTTTAACACGGCTAAAAACAACATGTTTCATAATGACAGGTTGGAGCAGATGGAGGCGGTTCTAATTCAACACGGTGAGGAGCAGCCGCGGTGAAAATATATGTCATTAAAGAGGAGAAACAAGCTGTAATATATAGTTAGAGGCCAGGCGGAGGAGCTGGAATCACAGTGAGGTAAACTCAGCCATCATCCGAGTGTCAAGTGTTTGGCTTCCACTGAGCCTGGAGGAAAACCTGCCAACAGCAGGTTAGCAAAAAACCAGCCAGGTTCAACGTATTTCAGATTCAGACACTCAGCAGCAGCTTAAACACACCAAACACAGATCCAGTCCAGCCTTCAGATGCCAGACGGCCACTGAACGCATCCTTACTGAACGCATCCTTACTGAACGCATCGCCACTGAACGCATCATTACTGAACGTATCATTACTGAACGCATCATTACTGAACGCATCATTACTGAACGCATCGCCACTGAACGCATCATTACTGAACGCATCGCCACTGAACGCATCATTACTGAACGCATCGCCACTGAACGCATCATTACTGAACGCATCATTACCGAACGCATCATTACTGAACGCATCATTACCGAACGCATCATTACCGAACGCATCATTACTGAACGCATCATTACCGAACGCATCATTACTGAACGCATCGCCACTGAACGCATCATTACTGAACGCATCATTACCGAACGCATCATTACTGAACGCATCGCCACTGAACGCATCATTACTGAACGCATCATTACCGAACGCATCATTACTGAACGCATCATTACCGAACGCATCATTACCGAACGCATCGCCACTGAACGCATCATTACTGAACGCATCATTACTGAACGCATCATTACTGAACGCATCATTACTGAACGCATCATTACTGAACGCATCGCCACTGAACGCATCATTACTGAACGCATCGCCACTGAACGCATCATTACTGAACGCATCATTACAGAACGCATCGCAACTGAACGCATCGGCACTGAACGCATCGCCACTGAACGCATCGGCACTGAACGCATCATTACTGAACGCATCGCCACTGAACGCATCGCCACTGAACGCATCATTACTGAACACATCGCCACTGAACGCATCATTACTGAACGCATCGCCACTGAACGCATCATTACTGAACGCATCATTACCGAACGCATCGCCACTGAACGCATCATTACTGAACGCATCATTACCGAACGCATCGCCACTGAACGCATCGCCACTGAACGCATCATTACTGAACACATCGCCACTGAACGCATCGCCACTGAACGCATCATTACTGAACGCATCGCCACTGAACGCATCATTACTGAACGCATCATTACTGAACGCATCGCCACTGAACGCATCGCCACTGAACGCATCATTACTGAACACATCGCCACTGAACGCATCATTACTGAACGCATCATTACTGAACGCATCGCCACTGAACGCATCGCCACTGAACGCATCATTACTGAACACATCGCCACTGAACGCATCGCCACTGAACGCATCATTACTGAACACATCGCCACTGAACGCATCGCCACTGAACGCATCATTACTGAACGCATCGCCACTGAACGCATCATTACTGAACGCATCATTACTGAACGCATCATTACTGAACGCATCGCCACTGAACGCATCGCCACTGAACGCATCATTACTGAACACATCGCCACTGAACGCATCATTACTGAACGCATCATTACTGAACGCATCGCCACTGAACGCATCGCCACTGAACGCATCGCCACTGAACGCATCATTACTGAACGCATCGCCACTGAACGCATCGCCACTGAACGCATCATTACTGAACGCATCGCCACTGAACGCATCATTACTGAACGCATCATTACTGAACGCATCATTACTGAACGCATCGCCACTGAACGCATCGCCACTGAACGCATCATTACTGAACGCATCGCCACTGAACGCATCATTACTGAACGCATCATTACTGAACGCATCGCCACTGAAAACAATTGTCTGCGAACAGCAGCGGCTCTCCACTTCGTTTGACCACCTGGCCTGTTCACTGCAGCATGATCCAGTCATCTCTAAATTTAATTCCTCCTGGCTCATGTTTAAACCAAAGTTTCGATTCAGTCTCTGCTGTCGACTCAAAGGCAGGAAGGAGTTTTAAAGGATTGTAAAGTTACAGCAGTTTAAAGCCTCTGGATCAGGAATCAAATCTTCTACTTCCCTGCAGTTTTGCCACATTATCAAATCAAAGAGTGAATCACAAGCAGCACGAAGACGAGGAAAACGAGGAAGACCTGCGAATCGGCTGGGGAGAGGAGTGGGCGGGGAATCAGGGAGAACAAAGGTCACGACCTGTGGAGTCATCAATGACTCACTAGATGGTTTTAGAGATAATCGGAGCGAGAACGGAGGAGCGGAGCAGAGTGTGTGAGGCACGGTGTGTGTGAGGCACGGAGCGTGTGAGGAACGGAGTGTGTGTGAGGAATGGTGTGTGTGTGAGGCACGGTGTGTGTGAGGCACGGTGTGTGTGTGAGGCACGGTGTGTGTGTGAGGCACAGTGTGTGTGTGAGGAATGGTGTGTGTGTGAGGCACGGTGTGTGTGAGGCACGGTGTGTGTGAGCGAGGAGGAACAGGCGTTGTGTGGAGGCGGAGGGATGAGAGCTGATCAGGAGTGGAGATAAGCTGGGATTGGACGGCGTGGAGTCGGTAAACGAGGAGGGAAAGCAAATGAAGAGAGGAACAGATGTAGACGGTGAAATTTGTCTGTTCTGGAGTGGATCACAGATCCCAGGTGAACCCAACAGAACCTGAAGGTCGATTCTATCCAATCAGATTCATCGTCTCTGAGCCGATACGGAGGAACGCCGACAGACGAGGCGCGAGGAACCGTCATCAGTTTTCATGGTTACCATGGTGACACTCTGTCTGGTTATATTTAAAACTTCAGACTGAAGAAGAAAAAACTTGCTGAAGATGTTCGCCTACACAGAACGACGGGTAGCTGCTGCTACGTCAGCTAAAGGACAGGGTGAGACCGGACCGGACCACGGCCTCGGACCGGACCGGACCACGGCCTCGGACCGGACCGGACCACGGCCTCGGACCGGACCGGACCACGGCCTCGGACCGGACCGGACCGGACCACGGCCTCAGACCGGACCGGACCACGGCCTCGGACCGGACCGGACCACGGCCTCGGACCGGACCGGACCACGGCCTCAGACCGGACCGGACCACGGCCTCGGACCGGACCGGACCACGGCCTCGGACCGGACCACGGCCTCAGACCGGACCACGGCCTCGGACCGGACCGGACCACGGCCTCGGACCGGACCGGACCGGACCACGGCCTCGGACCGGACCGGACCACGGCCTCGGACCGGACCGGACCACGGCCTCGGACCGGACCGGACCACGGCCTCGGACATGAAAACTCCATGTCCTGCATAATTAAAGCTCCAAACTCCAACTGGAGCCTTTTAAGAAGAGTTTATCCAGAGTCAGAGTTGATATTCTTGCTCTCGGTCTGATCTAGTGAAAACGATCTGGAGGAGAATGAAGGTCCTTCCTCAGTGAAATTTACGCTCCTTTTACAAAGCCACACGTATCATCATGCATGTCAATAACCCCAGCCTATTGGACCAGAAGAGAGAAAAACATTTCTGCAGTAAAAGCCAGAAGCGGTTGTAAAGATTTTCTGGGACAGCAGCAGGGATGCCGCTCCTAACAGTAAAAGCTCCGTCAATAAATCATTATGAGACGGACAGACGGACCTCTGCCATCAGCACTGACAGACGAGAGCTGGGAAGTGAGCAGAAGGAGTTTATCTTCATTTATAAAGGAAACTTGAATCAGTCGGATCCGTCCTGATAAGAACCTGCTCAACCATGTCAGCTGCAAATTACAGCCTCTCCTCCGACAGGCAGCAATTACATGCAAATTAATCGGTTGATTTAGGCGGGTTTAGAAGATAAATGACCTGAAGAGCTGGAGTCAGAACATCTCCAGATCCTAATACAGCGACACAGCGCTCGTCATTTCAGATCAGGTTCATTAATACAATCGTTTATCCACTTCTGTTCAGACTGTAATCAGCTTCCAGGAACCGGTTTGACTCCAGCGTCTCCACATGCAGCTGAACAGAAGTGGACCAGCCCACTTTGGTCACGTAGTTTTTAAAAATAGTTAACAGTGAGACATGTCAAATTCTGCTCAATGGAAAAAGCCTAAATAATAAAAACATTCCAGACAAACATACACGTCTGTCACAACTCAGCATAAGTTAACCTTCGATGAATCAAAATCTGAATTTGTGTGAAAACCAGTTAAAGTGTTAATGCTAAATCAGAAATCAAAGCATCGTCCAACTGATGAATGAGGTGAAAATGGCCTCCAGGGCTCATGATGTAAACACTGTAAAACCTAAATGTAAAAATAAAGTCAAACTATAATGTTCAAACTGAGCTGCAGCAGGACGGGAGCCACCTCAGACCAAGAGCTGAACCCAGTCAGATCTTCAGCTCTCAGTGAGACGCACCTGGACTTTGTAGTCTATTTTCAGTCTTTGTTTTCTCTAATTTAATTTTAAAAGAAAAAAAATCTAATTATTAATTTTTTGTTGTCTTATTTTGAAATGCAAGAACCAAAGACCCAGACAGAATCAGCACCGGGCCCCTGAACCCAGTCACTGCGTTCAAAAGCTTTCTAGATTTCATGGAATGCAAAGAAACTGTTCATTTATCTTTAAACTAAATGAAAGATGATGAGCAGGTCAGTAGGAGGTGGAGACCCAACATGGCGGATGCCGATGTGATGGTGAAATGGTTCTGTGGGTTCTGGATGGAAACAGTTCTAATGAGGAAAAGCAAACGGTACCTGGCGTGCTGCTCGTCTTTTAGTCCTCCTGAAAGGTGAGACTTGAACAAAAACAAGAATTCGGTTAAAAAGCAGCTTTAATTTGATGCCAACTTCTGCATTTTAATGGTAGCTGACTAACTTATAAAATGGGTATTTTTCCTCTAATGCAGTAAAAACTAATAACTGAAGACAAAAGATGAAAACATGAGCAGAAACTTTCTGTAGAGCTTATTGGACAGACAAAAACTTTGACTGGTCCAGAAGTGGAGGTTACAGAGCTGAATAAAAGCTTAAAACATTAAAGTGCATCTTCATGTCAAAATCCCACACAGACTGGTAGAGAAAACCTGGACTTTTACCTCCATCTTTAATCTGAGAACAGAGACAGGAAGCAAACAGATGGCTGGCTTCAGCTCAACGTTTGGAACAAAAATAGAAATGCAATCATGCATTTCAGGCGCAAAGCTCAGAGGAAGAGTTTCAGTCTGCTTGTCCAGCTCTGGTCCCTCTGAGACCTTCTGAGGGTCCATGAAGTTCTGCTCCGTTAATCTGGAGGGAACCTGCTGTCATCAGCACAGCTGGGGGCAGTATGGGCCAGGATGGTGCTGACAGAACCACAGACTGGACCCCAGAACCAGAGACTGAACCCCAGAACCAGGGACTGGACCCCAGAACCAGAGACTGAGCCCCAGAACCACAGACTGGACCACAGAGCCACAGACTGGACCACAGAGCCACAGACTGGACCTCAGAACCAGAGACTGGACCCCAGAGCCAGAGACTGGACCCCAGAACCACAGACTGGACCCCAGAACCACAGACTGGACCACAGAACCACAGACTGGACCACAGAACCAGAGACTGAGCCTCAGAACCAGGGACTGGACCCCAGAACCACAGACTGAGCCCCAGAACCAGGGACTGGACCCCAGAACCACAGACTGAGCCCCAGAACCACAGACAGGACCCCAGACCCACAGACTGGACCACAGAACCACAGACTGGACCCAAGAACCACAGACTGGACCCCAGAACCAGAGACTGGACCCCAGAGCCAGAGACTGAGCCTCAGAACCAGAGACTGGACCCCAGAACCACAGACTGGACCCCAGAACCACAGACTGGACCCCAGAACCAGAGACTGGACCCCAGAACCACAGACTGGACCCCAGAACCACAGACTGGACCCCAGAACCAGAGACTGAGCCCCAGAACCACAGACTGGACCCCAGATCCACAAACTGGACCCCAGATCCACAAACTGGACCCCAGAACCACAGACTGGACCCCAGAACCAGAGACTGGACCCCAGAACCAGAGACTGGACCCCAGAACCAGAGACTGGACCACAGAACCACAGACTGGACCCAGAACCAGAGACTGGACCCCAGAACCACAGACTGGACCCCAGAACCACAGACTGGACCCCAGAACCAGAGACTGAGCCCCAGAACCAGAGACTGAGCCCCAGAACCAGGGACTGAGCCCCAGAACCAGAGACTGAGCCCCAGAACCACAGACTGGAACCCAGAACCACAGACTGGACCCCAGAGCCAGAGACTGGACCCCAGAACCAGAGACTGGACCCCAGACCACAGACTGGACCCCAGACCACAGACTGGACCCCAGACCACAGACTGGACCACAGAACCACAGACTGGACCCCAGAACCACAGACTGGACCCCAGAGCCACAGACTGGACCCCAGAACCACAGACTGGACCCCAGAACCACAGACTGGACCCCAGAACCACAGACTGGACCCCAGAACCACAGACTGGACCACAGAACCATAGACTGGACCACAGAACCAGAGACTGGACCACAGAACCAGAGACTGGACCACAGAACCATAGACTGGACAGAACCAGAGACTGGACCCAGAACCAGAGACTGGACCACAGAACCAGATGGAAGCTCTGATCTTAAAGTAAAAGCGACTATCCAGAACTCTGTCTCGGTATCAGAACGTTTCTGATGATGGACTGAATCTAATATTTATTTCTCCAGGTTTGTTTTCTGAATGAAGCACCTGGGAAATCTGATGTCAAGGACATGAACACTCATTAGAGCTGGGATTACCGGCACAAACTCATCTTTTCTTCCAAACCTTCAGGTTTGTGTTGAATTGATTTGCTTTTTGAGCTTTTTAAATGGGAACAAAGCTGTAACAGGCCAGAGCAAACAAAAAGGAGAATTTATCCTTCAAGGTGTTTTGCTGCTCAGATGTTTGGTTATTAATTAAATAAATCTCTGATGTTAACAGAAGAAACAACCTCAGACAGATCATTGCTGACTCTTCCAACACTGTAGCAGTCAGTGTTACAGCAGCTCTGCAGAAGCTTCTGACTGAAGTAGTTCAGGTGTCTAGTTTTTGTACGTCGGTTTTATTCTGCTCTCAGTCTTACTTTTTAAAATGACTCTAAACACGTTTGGTTGTTTTATCACCTTACTGCTGTAACATTTCTAAAACGACAGTTCACTTCAGCAGCACGACTGTGGAAAATATAACTGAAATATTAAGTCTGTTCAGGTCATATTCCTCGTTCCTGGACTCTAATATTCATACAGATTATTTATTAATGCTCTTGTTACTTTAGTTTCTGCAAAGGACAAAGAAGCAGCTTTTTTCCTGCATTTGTCATCTCTAGGGACCAATTCCATTTTAATATTCAAATGAACTTCAGCTATTATTATTGAACAGATTAGTTTTTCATTTCAGATACTATCTCCATATTCCCAGCTAGCTGCTCTGGTTTGCCAAGCAGTAAATTGGATTCTTCTGATGGTTTTTATGTTAATCTACAGTTTGAAGTTCCTTTAAAACACACTGAATAACTGGACGATTTAATTAGCCGAGAGGCTCCAAACAATGGAGAACAGCAGCTTAATGTGACGCTGTGGGTTTAAAATAAAACGTTCAGACAGTTAAACTGTCCTGAAGCTCAGCCTGGAGTCCAGATTCAGAAAATCTGAACCAGGTAGAAAACTTCACCTGAACTCGTCGTTCAGTTTGAAATCCCTGGGATCCGACACAAACTTCCATCTTCATCTGCAGGGGCAGCACAGAAACCCAGAGGTGATGCATCCACAGCAGGAGGAGGATGCGGGGTCACCGGGGCGACCCATGCCTCACCCCGCTCCACTGAGGGCGGCTCTGACTCACTCCCAGTTAAATATGGACGCTGGGACGTCTCGCTGTCTCCTCACATAACAGACCCTCTGCAGCAGGAGCTGAGAAAAACCGTCTAAATGCTTTTTTCACCCAGACGGCGTGAACCAGTGGAGAAGACCAGCATCACCCAGGAAACCAGTGACACACGGCAGACCTGAATAATCTAGCTAGCTCTCCAGCGGATATCAGAGAACATTTTCAGTTCATTTAAATGCAGGAATGTGTGGACACTCTCTAAAACAAAATCTTTTTTCAGAGATTTTCTGCTGTCGTACGAAGAAACCAAAACCAGAAACTCCTCCCCACCCCGTGATGCTGCGACAGATAATCTGGATGAAACACTACAGACAGCAAACTGTTTAGAGCAGGTTTCCATCAGGTCTGATGGCTGCTGTTCCTTTAGCTCCTGCTGGAGCCCATGTCTTAGCTGGAATCATGTTTCATAGTTTTACTAAGCCACAGTTGGACTGCACTCCTCCTGCTTTCAATCCTCTTACCTTCTCCATCTCGCTGCTCTTCCTCTTGCGTCCCGTCCGGTTGAGCTTGACGGTGACGGCGCTGTCGTCGCCCTGCCGCCGCAGCGCCAGCCGGTCGGGCTGCAGCGGGCTGAACGAGATCTCCAGCTCCGGCCGGGGGAAGCGGCTCCTCCGGCCCGTTTCTGTGGAAACCTCGGAGGACTCCAGCACCGAGGGGAAGCCTGACGAACCCTGCGGCAACAGCAACACTGAACTCAGCTGCAGCACCAAAGAGACACTGATGCTTTGACTAGGCCCTTCTCCTACACCCAGTTCACACTACACAATTCTTTGCCCAATTTGTCCCCTTTCAACAATTGTAGAAAGCCCAACGTTCTAAGATTGGCGCTTGATAATCGTAACCGATCATCCCGCAGTGTGCTTCTGTGTTACAACTGATCGGGTCCAGTCGGTACAACGAGACCACTCCCATCTAAAATCGGTCACGTTGGATTGTCTTGACCCGTTTATCACTGCAGCGTGTGCAGTTTTCCCTGACAGAGGGACAACGCAGCCTGTGTGACAGGTAGCCAATGAGAAAGCCCGGTGGGAGTCGTAAGCCGGGAGGACAATCCCAAACAGCTGACAAGGCGCAACCGAATAACATAAATGTACATTCAACATTTCATGCAAGGACTAGCCATAGAAATGACAAGGAAATTGACAGATGCAGCTGGTTTATGCAGGATTTTCTGTCTGGAGTCTGAATGTCAGCGAGAGGAATCGGTTCATGTGGAGCGTTGCTCTTGGCGTGTGGCTGGACACACCACAATCAAACCCGTCATACCCAAGATGCTTTTTGTCGGCTAGTGTGTGGTCTGTCAGGTTTTGAAAATGGTGTAGCGTGAAGTTGACTTACCCGACTGCTGGCAGACGATCTGGTCTCCCTTCTCTGTGGCTGCAGCGGTTCAGCCTTTGCTTTCTTCGCCAGAGCAGAACTCTCACTCTGTGGAGGAAAACACATTATTCACATCAATCACCTAAAACCAAAACAATATATGTAAATCATCTGGACTTAATGTAGGGATTAAAAAATATGATTCAACCCAAATTTATAAGGAAACATCCAGGAAAAAAAAACTGAAGTTTTTTTCTTCCAGGAAAATGTTGATGACACTATAAATGTTTTTGCTACAACGTTTCATCCGTTTCCAGAAATATTCACTGATATTTGAACATTATTAACGTCTTCATTTAAAGTGTGGGGAACAACTCAGATACTGAAGAGGTTCTACATATTTACAGGTTGTAAACTATTTGAGTGTTTCTGCAGCAGTTTAAATGCTTCAGTATTTCAAACTGGGTCATTTGTTTTGCTGTGAAACTTCAGAACTCTCCTGCTTGTCCGATAAACTCTGAGCGAAGACGGTTCTGACCTGCTCTGCTGCGTTTTCCTGGAGGCTTTCCTTCAGCCGCACAATCTCTGCTTCCTTCTCCGTTAGAGCTGCCTGCAGCTCTGCCACTTTGAGAGAACGACAGCCACCATTAACCTGCAACACACAAACACACATTAGAGCCACTGAACCACAGGAGCCTCTCCAGGCACCATTCAATTCCCGAGGCAAATGGAAAGGAAAGCCACTAAATAAATAACGTTGGAATTATTCCCAAAGCTGAAGCTCAGCTGTCAGGACAGAAACATTGTCTTAATTAGACAATATGAAAAAACTAGTCGACTAAAACAACAATTTATCATCAGAAAGTCCAAACCCAGAGTCCGGCCTTCAGATGGTCCAAAACATGGCAGCTGCCTGCTCTGTCCAGAACAGAATCCAGATGGTTCTGGCTAGCTCTATGCTAGTTATTAGCTGTGGAGCTCCAGGTGTGTGTGACACACGTCACATCAGCTGAGTCTCAGTTTAATTGTCCAGCCAGCTGTGGCGCCATCACCAAGGTGACGTGCTCACTTCCTGCTCTGGTTGGAGCGGCTTGGCTGATGAAGCTCTCAACTTGATTTAAAAGTTCCCATATTCAGCTCTGAGTCACATCAACTGAGCAACAGCATCCACAGAAAGTTTTAAGTGTTCTTAGCAATTGGTTCTGTTCACTCATTGATCCGTTTTTGTTTTGTCTTTAAATGATAATGTTTGTAGCATCGTTATAGAGCTACCCAGGCAATTTAGCCCTAATGAAATTATTGTTATTTAGCCTTAAACGTTACGCTGGTTATTCTACAGAGAGAACTGTGGACGGAAAAAGTCCAGTGAGAAAAAATTCCCCATGTACGACAGATGAAATAATCCTTCCAGGATAAAATGATTAACTTAATTAAGCCCAACTAAAATCCTAAATCCTTCATTTTCCTTCACTCTGCTCCCAAGTCAGTCAGACGGAGAGCAGAGGTAAAAATATGGAACCTCTTCAGTTCAGATTTCTGATTTACTTTCACCAAACCCTGATCATTTTTGATCGTTAATAACGTCTGATTTATGGTTAGGTGTGAGGAGGGATGTGTGGCGCTGCACTGACCCCTGCTGGTGACACTGTGCTCTCCTGCTGCAGCTCCTTGATAAGCTTGTCTTTGTCGCCTGGCTGGCCAGCAGCTTCTGCAGCTGCACCTCCAGAGCAGCGACCAGCGTGTCCCGCTCCGCCCTCCAGCTCTCCATGGCCGCCTCCTTCTCCTCCAGCCTGGACTCCTTGGAGCAGACGGAGACGTGTTGGAAAAACATCTGGAGCTGCAGATGTGTCACTGTCCGGCTCTTACCAGGAGGTTCTGCTGGCGACAGTAGCGCTCTCGGTCTTCAACAAACTTCCTCATCTCCTGGTTCCTCTTGTCCTCCGCCTCTTTGGCCTGGCCAATCAGAGACAGCTTCTCCTCCTGCCACTTCCTGCGTTCAGCCTGCTGTTTCTCTGTCAACACCTGCAGGAGAAGCAGACGTCCATCTGTCCACATGTCCAACGTCTCTCATCCAGACAGACTCCAGCTCTGCAGCTTCTACCTTTAAGCTCTGCTGGGCTCGGGAAGCTTCGTCTCTGGCCAGCCGGAGGTCGTCTGAAGGTCGGCCGGACCCTCTGTTCTGCTCCAGCAGCTTCCCTTTCAGCTTCTCTACCTCTGAAACAGAACACAACCAACTGGTTGCATCATTCTGTCAGTAAAGTCACCAGTTTGTAGACAGATCTGAAGTTTTTGGTGTTGAATGATGGAGTGAAGGCGTTGCCTGGTTCTTGTCCAGGTGTTGGCGTCTCACCTGCAGAGAGCTCCTGCACCACACGCGTCTTGTCGTCCAGGACCTGCTCCATCTGCTGCTGCGTCTCCTCCTGCTCCGTCAGCGCCAGCCGCATGTCCTCCACCACCCGCTGCTTGGCCTGCAGCTCTGCAGGAGCAGACAGGAACATGGCTGACCTCAACTGCTTCGCAAAAGCAACAGCCTGAGGGAGGACTCGGCTGGACTGTGGCCCTCAATGTTTTCACATTTATTTTTAAGGAGTCCTGTCATGCTTCCGGTCAGGGCTGTAAATGTTCCATGTTTTGTGTGAGATCTTTCTCCGATGATGAGATTTCATCTCGTCTGCTCATTTCTTCCAGAATGAGTTGCTTTAGTGTTCTGTCACTTTTATGCAAATAAGCTGCTGCTGGCCACGCCCCCAATCTCAACATGTGCATTTTAAAAACAATAAAATGGCTGCAAACAGAAGCGCAACAGAAACACCTGTACACAGAGACACTGTTAAAAGTGATTTTTGTTTCAAAATCCTGATTTTGTGGAGCTACTTAATTTGTAGCTTATAATTTTTCAACATTTTTTCTTCAAACTTCTTCCAAAATCTACATATAGAAGAAAAATGGTGAAATGATGATCATTATCACAAAAACTCTGAATTATGCATCAGCAAACATCAAAACAACTAAAGTGGAGGAATATTTCATCAGCCTGATGGAGACTAATCCAGGAGGATCAGGGAGCGGTTCTCTACCTGTACAGGCCTCCTGGTAGAGCTGGGCAGCCTTAGAGTCCTGTTGCTCCTGGAACAACAGAAACATGAGGAGCTGTTAGCATCCGGCAGACTGGGAGGAAACGGACACAGCTGGAAACATCAGGGTTGTTTTACGGCTCTGAGCTGCTGGATGGTTCTGTCTCTGCTGCTCAGGTCCAACTGCAGCTGCTTCTTGGTTTTTTCCGCGTCAGAAAGCTTCTGCTTCAGGGCCGTCTCCCTGCTCTCATGGCCGACACCTGAAACCAAGACCAGTTTCTGCAGGTTTTACCAACTCACACTGCAGACTTTTTAAGACTTATGAATTCTCTCTTGACTCCATGCTCTACTCACAACTTTGTTGAAATAAAATGTATTTAAAATCCACTTAACTTGCAGCATCAGTTTGTGTTGCACCAAATGCTGCCCTTGGACTAGTGCTAACAGCAGCAAAGTAGACTGTTTTTCTGAGCCAAAGCATTAGCACTGAATGCACACAGCATCAAATGGGTTGGCAACAGAAGTGAGCAAATGGTGGAGACTAACTTCACCCAACAGGCTATAAATTTACACTCACCCATAAGACAGGAAAAAAGCGAGCTAGCAAAGTGTTAGCAGGAAGTTAGCAGCAGCCTGAACCGCATCGAGTTACAGAGAGCAATGAAGTCTGCCTGAAACAGGTTTTATAAAAATATAAAGTATTTAAAACCGACTTACATTGTTTGTGTTGATTTAAGGCCTCATGTATTTTAGATACATAAATGTAAGACTTTTTAAAAATGTGCAGACGCCCTGAAAACAAACCATGAGCTCCAGATTAAGATATTCTAATTTCCAGAGGTTTAGTCAGCCTTGTGTAAAACCCTGGCTGTGTGGATGAGTTGAGCCCCTATCCTCCAGTGTTCTGATACGGACCTCCTTCTGGACCTGCTGGACCTGCTTCCTGTAGTCGGCCAGCTTCTCTCTGAGGTCTGACGAGTTGTCCTCCTTCCTCTGTAGCTCCACGGAGGCTCTTCACCTGCTGCGCCTCCTCCTGAGCCACCAGCTTCAGCCTGGACAGAGACACAGGAAGGAGGAGAGATCAGGAAGGAGGTTCAGGAAGAGATGAAGAAACGGTTTAATCTCCGTCGTTACCTGCTGATCTCCCCGGCTTTCTTCTCCATCTCGGCATCCTTCTCAGCTAAGGCCTCATGAGCCGCAGCCATCAGCTCCTGCCGCCGCTCCACCTCCTTCCTCCTCACTTCCTGGACAGCAAAGCTCTCCTCCTCCTCGCGTCGCTCTGATTCCTGCAGCTTCTCCTGCAAGGTCACAACCTTTTGCTCGGCTTCCTGCAGCTTCTCCTGCAAGGTCATAAACTGTTCCTCTACTTCCTGCAGTTTCCTTTGCAGAGTCACATCCTGTTGGTGCGACTCCTCTCCTTCAGTTCTGCCTCCTCTCCTGCAGGGTCGTGACCTGATGTTCTGCCTCCTGCAAATTGTCCTGCAGGGTCGTGACCTGTTGCTTTGCTTCCTGCAGGGTCGCGATTTTCGCTCCGACTCATGCAGATTCTCCTGCAGAGTCGCGACCTGTTGTGATGCTCTCGCGACCTGTTGCTGATGCAGGGTCACGACCTTTTGCTCTAACTGATGCAGCTTCTTTCAGGGTCGCGACCTGTTGCTCTGCTTCCTGCAGGGTCACGACCTTTTGCTCTAACTGATGCAGCTTCTCTTTCAGGGTCGCGACCTGTTGCTCTGCTTCCTGCAGGGTCACGACCTTTTGCTGACTGATGCAGCTTCTCCTGCAGGGTCGCGACCTGTTGCTCTGCTTTCTGCAAGGTCGCGACCTTTTGCTCTGATTGATACAGCTTCTCTTTCAGGGTCGCGACTGTTGCTTTGCTCTGACTGATGCAGCTTCTCCTGCAGGGTCGCAACCTGTTGCTCTGCTTCCTGCAGGGTCAACCTTTTGCTCTAACTGATGCAGCTTCTCTTTCAGGGTCGCGACCTGTTGCTCTTCCTGCAGGGTCACGACCTTTTGCTCTGATTGATGCAGCTTTTCCTGCAGGGTGTGACCTGTTGCTCTGATTTTTCCTGCTTTGCTTGCTGCAGGGTCATGACCTTTTGCTCTGATTGATGCAGCTTCTCCTGCAGGGTCACAACCTGTTGCTCTGCTTTCTGCAAGGTCGCGACCTTTTGCTCTGATTGATGCAGCTTCTCCTGCAAGGTTGCAACCTGTTGCTCTGCTTCCTGCAGGGTCGTGACCTTTTGCTTTGCTTCCTGCAGGGTCGCGACTTTTTTCTCTGATTCAAGCAGATTCTCTTGCAGGGTCGTGACCTTTTGCTCTGACTGACCCAGATTCTCCTGTAAGATTACAACCTTTCGTTCTGATTCAAGCAGATTCTCCTGCAGGGTCGTGACCTTTTGCTCTGACTGATGCAGATTCTCCTGCAGGGTCGCGACTTTTTGCTCTGATTCAAGCAGATTCTCCTGCAGGGTCGTGACCTTTTGCTCTGACTGATGCAGGTTCTCCTGCAGGGTCGCGACCTTTCGCTCTGCTTTCTGCAGCTCTGCTTCCCTCTCAGCAGATCTTTCTCTCCATCTCAGCCAGCTTCTCCTCCAGCTGTCGGTCCTTCTCTCGTCTCATCTGCTCCATCTCAGAGGAAGCCTCTTCCCTCAGGGACGTGAGCTCTCTCTGGAGGTCAGAGTTCACCCTGTGCAGGTCCTCAGCGCTGGTTGAGGCAGTGCTGCTGTGGACCTCAGCTTCTCTCAGGTCGTCTCTCAGTTTCTCTGCAGCTTCCTGCTGCAGTCTGAGCTTCAGCTGCAGCTGCTCTGCTTTCTGATTGGACGCTTCCTGTTGGGTTTCCAGCTGGACTCGCAGTTCTTCCTGCTCCTCAAGCTTCCGCTGCAGTTCTCTGACCTGCTGCTCTACTGCAGCCTCTCTCTGTTTCCTCTCCTCCTCCAACTGCTGGATGAGTTTCTGCTTCGCCTCACTACTCTTCTTCTCCTCCTCTTCCCGCCTCTTTCTGAGCTCAGAGACTTCCTCCCTCAGCTGGCTGTCGACACCATCAGAGGAAGAGAAAGTAGGCGTGTGCAGCTGCTGCTGCTTCAACTCCTCTGTGAGGATGTGGATCTGGTTGGGTGATCCAGGATCTTATCCTCTAGCTCCTCCACAGCAGTCTGCACCGACTCTGCCTCTCGGAGCGCCTGCTGCTGCCGCCGGCTCTCCTCCAGAGCAGACTGCGCCTCCTCCCTGGCTCGCCGCTCCTCCTGGAGGGAGGCCAGTGCCTCCTCCTTCCCCAGAGTCTGGTACTCCAGCGCAGCCATCAGCTCCTCTCTCCTCGTCTGCTCCTTCTGAAGCGCAGCCAGAGCTTCCTGAAAGGAGAAGAACTCATCATTTCTGAAGAAATTTAAATGAAATCACTGCAGGTCACACAGCGCGCGAGGTCATGAAAAAGAGACACATCAGCAAAATGAACTACACTTCTGCAGGTGGGATTGTCATGGAAACCTGTTGATCTAGAAAACTGTAAAGATACAGGAGAGTAAAATAATGTTTTTCTGGGTTCTTTCTGATGGATTGTGCAGATTTTCATGGAGTCTTAAGGCAGAACCCAGTTATAGCACAAGACAACAGGCCCGATGGGAGAAGATTAAAGCTTAACTAAACAACCAAATCATTTTATTTGGAGATAAACTGTCTAAATATTCTCATTAGTTCCATCTTTATTTATTTCTTCCACAATGCTGCCTTGCTATAGATCAGCAGTGTCCCTCCGTTCCCCATAACAAGGGGAAGTATTGAAAAAATATCAGGAAGTTACTCTCAATATTTTTTGAAATAGCAGGAGTTTAGTCTACCTCTCAGGTGTTTCTTACCTGGAGCTGACTGTCATCTTTGCCTTGGTCAGAGCTGTTCTGTGAGCAAAGCTCGACCTTCTTCTGCAGGTCCTCCAGCTGCTGCTCCATCTGCTTCACCTGCACTGACTTTTCCTGGAGCTGAAGAAGAAGCAATTTCTTTTCTTCTGCTTCATCAGCTTCACAGGAAAAGAAAAACAGAGAAAACAACATTCATTTCCAGTCTCTGCTGGGCCGTTTCCTCCTGATGCCTTCAGGTGTTGTTGGTACCTCTGTGGTTCTGATCGTCTCCAGGTTTCTTTTCAGCCGGTCCGGATCGGAGGCTGAAGTGAGACGCTCCAGGCAGCTCAGAGGCCTGACAGCTCAGAAATCTGTCCTGAAAGGAAAAAGGCATGAAAAATATTAGAGATCTGCCACTGATCCAGAGATCCAGTCAGTGTGTATCCCCTGGTCAGAAGGCGCTACCATAGTGACCGCGTCCGCGCTGCAGCCGGCTGAGGACATGTTCCTGGTCAGGTTCTTGAAGATCTCCAGCCTCCTTTCAGCTCGCTCCTCCAGGATCTCCCTCTCCCTGACCAGGCGCTCACTGACATGCACACACAGACACCAGTTAGTGGTTCTGGTTCTAAACCGGTTCGGAGCAGAGGAGGGAAGCTACATCTCACTCGTAGTCCTTCTGCATGTCGGAGAACAGCTCTGAGAAACTCGCGGCTGATCTCCTCTCTGACCCGGGCCTCCAGCAGCAGGTTCTCCGAGCGCTCCATCTTGAGCTGGACCTGCAGCTGCCTCAACAGCGCCATCTGCTGCTACAAGAACAGCAAGGAGAGACACGACACTGTAACAGCAGCAGGAGACGTTTCTGCAAACCCAGTCAGTTTGGTTCTGAGGTTAACAGCCGTCCCGAATCGCTCCGACATTAAAACTCATCTGAAGCAATGAGCAACAAACTCAAGGTGCGCTGGGAGAGATGGACTCAGAGTTTCATCACAACGTTTTGTGGTAGTATTGTGATAAAAATTAAAATGGTGATAAGAGTTATTCATTACGTTTTTATGACTGTGAACGCTAAAAAATAAACGATACAATAAGTGCCCACCCTACCTCATGCGACGCTTTGTTGATAATGACTTTCTCTTCTTCTTCTTCGTCGGTCTCCGGAGTGTCCTGCATGACACAGTCATCTTCTTCTTCTTCTTCCTCCTCCTCTTCTTCTTCGTCATCTCCGGAAACGTCCTCCAGGCTGGTCTCCCAGCTGGCATTCCTCCTCCCTGAGGCTCGGACAGGGGAGGAGTCACTGCAGGAAGGGACGGCAGGGAGCGGCCTGGAAATCAGGACGACCACCTGGAAGCACGGGAACAACAGACCTCAATCAGTAAGTCCCAATGTGGCCGAGGGGACATTCATGACAGCAGTGTGTAACCTGCAGCTCTGGAGAAGAAATGGCTGAAATATCTGGCTCAAAAAAGTGCAGAATCAACTAATTTTGAATTAAAAAAGTTATTAATATAATAAAAAAATCTGATTTCAATTGTTTTTTTGTTTTTTTTAAGTTTTTGTAAAGAATAAATGTGACTTTGAATTTCCACCACAGAATAAAAGAAGTTTGGTATCTAAAGGTCAAAGGTTTAGGATATAATACGGCTGTGATCTGGTTAAAGCTGCATAACGACACCCTGGACTCCAGCTGCATTAAGTTATGTAAAGGGTCATACAGACAGTCTGCATCCAGTTCAGAAAGGGAGGAAATCAGAGTAATTTAAGACCTGGAAATGCGAGTCACTGGTTGCCAGGGTGATTCCTGCCTGTACTAGAGAGCAGGGGGAGCCCACAGCACCACTCCTCCTCAGTCAGAAACATTTAACCCTGACGGCTCTCCAGGGACAGAGAGGAGGACTGCACAGACCTTCTGGGCCACAGCGGAGAACTTGAGGACGTTGAGGGTCTCGTCGTACATGGAGGCGCACTGGTTGATGTTGACGATCATGCAGGCTTTGCCCCGGCCGCAGAAGAAGCTCTGCAGGTAGTGTGTGAGCTTGCTCTCCCTGAAGGGAATGTGCTGCAGCAGCCTGAAGGCAGGAGACAACAGACTGCTGGTGGAAACACGACTCAACCCAAACGTTAAGAAAAAAGAAGTGTCTTGAGTTTTTATATTTCAAAAACAGAACTGGATGAAGTGCATTTGCATGGCACCCTCTGGAAAGTTCAGACATTTCAAGGCTTTAACTTTTCCTGTGAACGGGTCAGAACCAGCAGAGGGAACTGACTCACTTGGCCTGCTGGTTGTAGCGCAGAGCTTTGATGCACTTCCCCAGGATGAGCAGCGAGGCGTTGATGTTTCCTGCCTCCTTCAGGCGCTCTCCTTTGTTCTGAGTCTTGGCGCATCGCTCAGAGCCGGCCAGGTCACACAGACACAACCTGCAGGGCAGAGCGGCCATGTTTAACCTGCACACGCTGGAGCAGGTGAGGTTCCTCTACTCACTCGCTGATGGTGAGGACTCTGGGCGGGTCGTCATCCTCTATGCTCAGAATCCGGATGGAGAAGATGCTGTGACTGGAAGCAGACAATCGGCCATTAGAGAGCAGCAGGAAGCAGCTGGGCATGAGGAAAGATGGCAGCGCTGCTCACCTCCTGCTGGAGAGCTGGTTGAGGCGAGTGGAGGAGAAGCTCTGGTTCTCCGGCCCAGTTTCACCACTCTGAACGCCTCCTCAGCGCTGCTCACCTGGACCCAGCGCAGATCTGAACACACAGCAGCCATCAGTCACTTCCTGTCTGACATCAGAAAACCTTCAGCTGCAGCTCAGCGCCCTGACCTTTGACATAGGCGTTGCTATTGGCGTCCTGTGCCAGCCGAAGAGCCGGCCTGCGCGGTGCCCCGCTCGGTGCCACTTCCAGGAGGTCGTGGATGTTCTCGTTGTAGATCTCACAGAAGGAGACCCAGACGGAGAACTTGGTGTTGGGTTTGACGTCCAGGATGATTCTGTCTTGGGCTGCAGTACTGGGCCGCGGTGCAGAGGAGCCTGCAGACAACAGACCTTCTAAAACCCTACAGACAGCTGCAGAGAAACACGCTGTCTTAAAGCTACATCTCCAAACACTCACACAAAAATTATCTGTATGTCCTGACAGTAAAATATAAAACAGTTAATCTGATCAAATAAAATCTAATCTCCTCTGCCATCTGCAGAAATATATAGCTTGGTAAAAGACAGCCAGTTAGAGCCAGGAGGAGCGTCTTAACGCTGTCAATCATTCTGGTGTATACACTGGCTCTGATTGGTTGTGTCTGACTGTATTGGTGTATTTCTGCAGATGGCAGTAGGACCACTGGGAAGAGTCTGACTAAATGTTTCAAATTATTCTGTCAGGACAGTGACAGTTTCAACACGTATGTACAACACATTTTTATTAAAATTGCCTACTGCAGCTTTAGTCAGTGAAATATTTAGAAAAGCTGTTGGTTGAAATAAACAGGTATCAGACTCACCTTCAAACCAAGTCTGGTTGGTCGTGTTCTGCAGGCTGCTGCTCCTCTTCTCATTCTGAAGGAAACAGAATAAATGAATTACATCCAGCATCAGGTGACCTCCAGAGGTCAACAGATTTCCCAGCAACGCTGAGCAGAAAGTCGAGCTTTTCTCTTAAAAGTGAACTTTACTGATCCAGACTGAGTTACCATGTTAATTCAGTCTAGATGACCGAGTACAAATTCAGTTTTAAGAATATTCATTGAATTTCTCTCAGAAATATCTGCCTAAAAATACAGAAATTTATGCCACAGAAATGTGTTGTTAAGATGGTAACTGGGTCAGTTCAGATTATTTATTCAGTGGAAATTTACTACAAATGTCGCCTGAAGGACTTAAAATAAATCTAACTTAAAACAGAATCTAACAAATTCACTTCAGTCATATAAACACATTCAAAGTTTGAGAGAGAAACTCTACTAATGTCGGCTTCCTGTAGAACTAACGCTCGTCATTAATATTTAATGCAATGAAGATTAGAAATGTATGTTCATCCTTTCACTGTTGCATAACCAGGTTTATTCAGCTGGCATGCAACCATGATAAAATCATTTCAGAGTCTAACTGAAAGTCTGCCTCCTAAACAGTTTTGCTTCCGTTGGGCCCGTCCGGGTCCAGCGGGTGTCGGACCCGGAGCCGCTCACCTCTCTGAGTTGTTTGAGCAAGGTGTTCTTGAACTGCGCCTCGTCGGCCTGCTGCTGGCGGCTCAGAGCCAGGAACTCCCTGCAGCGGTGCGGCTTGACGCTCAGGCCCTGGAATACGTCGTCACCGATGCTGCTGAAGATGAGGCGCAGCGCCCGGGGCAGGATTCCAGCTTCAGCTTCAGAGTCGGGACCTTCAGCAGCACAAACAGCAGCACAGTCAGATCTGAGTGCTCCCTACAGGCAGCAGGTCCTTCACACTGCGGGTTGCTGTACCGAGGAACGTGAAGGTCTTCCCAGAGTTGCTGACTCCATAGGTGAATACCAGGGAGTTTTCTCCTTCCAGGACATCTCTGACTAGATCTTTGACGGTGCCTTCAAACAGCTCACTTTGTTTTTTTTCTGGGCCATAAACCTTAAAAAGACAGAACCATTATATAAATCCTCCTTTCATCTGAGAAACATTCAGTAAAAAGACTAAAAGCTGATGAGTTTTTATTCATTTAAAAATTAACAGTCAACAAATATACTGATGCTTCATAATAAACATCTATTCATCTTCCAATTTCTTCGCTCTTGCTAAAGGAGTTAGCACTACCGCCTGCTAGTTGCGTTATCTCAAATCCCTGCCAATGATTCTAGCTCTTGCTAATGCCGTTAGCTCTAGTAATGATTAGCTACAGCAAATAGCAATAGATCTTGTTAATGTGTGAGCTGCTGCTAATGGTGTTAGCTCTATTTAATATAGTAAACAGTAGATAGGCCAATCACATTAGCTTGTTTCCATAGATAACTTGCATATGGCAGCAGATAAAAACTTTGAGCTGGTTTGTCTCCATTCAGACCGTTTGTGGGTGGCTCTCATCAGCCTCCACCACCATGGTTTTTGTTGTTTGTTTGATTCACTATGACCTAAATGCATCATTGGCCCAGCAGGCATTATACAGCTGAAAAGTTGCAGCCTAAATAAGTGGAAAATATAATAAAGATACATTATGTTTTTTTATGAATAACAATAACTTATGTACATTTTGTGATGTAACTAATAACCGACTAATTGTGGATCCATTTAACAAGAATCAGATGGACTTCCTGTTTATGTCCCAGTCAAAGTCTCACCCTGGAGAACTGGAAGCGCTGGCCGGTCTGAGGAAGGGATTTATCACTGCTGAGCCGGGCCAACAGGGACAGACTGGGAGGCTTCAGGAGAACCGTGTCTGGGGTTTCCACAGCAACACAGTCCTGCAACAAAGGCAAACAGATCTGTGTGATCTGCTGCAGGTCGTCTTCCACATTAATTTAACATCGTCTCCAGTTAGAAGCACTTCTACCTGTGACTCTCCGCTGCTGTTTCTGCTGAGGTCAAGGGTCGGATTCTGAGGTAAACCTGCAGGTGTTCTTTATCCTCCATGCAGGAATGCTGCAGAACAAAACAAAACAAAACAAAACAAAACAAACATAAAACACTGCAGCTCAATGAAGGCAGATCCCAGCAGGTGGCATGTTGAGATTCAACACTTTAAAATAACTTAACCACCAAACAGCTCGGACTGACCGGTAGTTGTGTTGAGGGGATGAACTCTGCTGAGAGTTTACTCCTCCCATCTTCAGCGAGTCTCCGTAGGTCAGTCTGGTTCAGGCAGGACTCGGTCATTTTTCTACAGAGGCAGAAAAACACAGATTCTCTAAAGCCAGAAACTTCTCGACGGCAATTAAGGTTTCAACGAACTGACAAATCACGGGCAGGATGTATGGAGAAGCCCCCTGCCTCCAGGATGTTAGAACTGACCGAAATTTCTTGTTTTCTTTTCCTCGAAGCTTTTCGATAAACAGGGAAAAATTCTTCTGTTTCAATGCTAGATAACGATGCCTGCGCTCAAAATATGTCTAAGATATAACCCCCTGTCAAACAATTGTTTTCATGTTTGTTATCTTTCAAAAATTTGACCTAAATTTGTTTTTGTTTTTTTTCCCCTGACGACATGAAACGCTGCCACCTGTCAACGGCTAACACGGCTAGCTGGACACGGCTAACACTTTGCTAAAGTTCGGTCAATTTAAAGAAAAAACAACCCGGCTTTCATATTACAAGTACACCCAGAACTGAAACGGTACTCACATAGCAGCTTTACATTCATAGCATTTACACACATCAGTAAAAAAAAAAACAAAAAAAACTTTTTCTTCTTTTCAAATTGACATGCTAACTGGCGTCGAGCTACATCGCAATAAACAGTCGCGGTTCTGCGTTTGAAAGGGTCCAATAGGGGCTCAAGAGAAGTTGCGCATGCGCTGTAGCTGTGTGGCGTTCATGGACTATATTTGAGCTCGGAATGTGAAATTAATCACCGGAAAGCAGCAGTCAGACAAGAAGACAGGTGACAACTATTTATATTATCTGCTCAAGTAGAAGTAAAGACACTTGTATGATCAAATATTCTAGTAAAAGTAAAAATAGCCTCAACTGCTTTACCAAAGTTAATGTTATTTGTTACTTCTGTCATTTCTGAATTATGATATTCCATTGTTCGTCTGACTTTTTTGTAATGTAATTTTTTTAAACACACAGCTATTTTTTACTTTAACTAGACTGAAAAATTCAGCAAGTGCTGTCAGCTGCTAACTTTTCTATCCATGTCTGCTGAAGACAAACAAGAATAAAACAAGTTCAAATCAAAGACAAGTTTATTAAATATTTATATTTCAATCAATAAAAACCAAGTTACAGACATCTTACAAAATCCATTTGTTTCAATAACTTTGCATGTCAAACTTCCTCTGAACCATCAGCAGCATTCCAGCTCTGTCTCTCTGTTCATCAGCATCATAATTAGAGGTGGAGCCTGAATATCCTAATGGTCACCTGATGGGAGAACGTTTTGAGAACTCTCTATCAGTTTTTGTCCCGAACAGAAGGGTGAAAAGGAGCAGGACATTTACAGATCATCAGAATGAATAAAAACTAGAAGGAAAGGAGAGAGATTCTGTCCAACCTGGAGATCAAACTTACTTCGTTCTGACTTATTTCCCTTTAACAGCACAAAGCAGACGATTTGCTTCAGGTGCAGATCAGCACAACGAACCGCTCACTGTTAGATAAATCACATCTGGCAATAAATAAATATTTCATTCATCCATAAATTAATCACCATCTGGTGCATTGTCACTGAACTCAACTCAGCTCAATATTAAATAAAGGAAAACAGAAGAAATCGTCTTCAGCTGGACACCGACCAGCAGCGTCCAGTTGACTCCGAAGAGACAAAACTCTTCCTGCTTGGATTCACATTGTCAGTGAATGTTCCCTGATGGAGACCAAAGGTCAAATGAGCCAGCGGGTTGCCGGTTCAGATCCCTGAATCGTCTGTTTTCTGCAGACAGTCCAGGCCATCAGGGCTTCTCCTCGTTGAAGTTACACAGCAGGCTCTTGGCTCCGTTCTGCCATGAATACAGCGTCTCCATTGGAGTTTTTCCATCCTGCAGAGAAGGAGCAGACCAAACTGAGCTCTACTGGACCTGGACCCATGTTGGAGTCCAGCAGCGCCGATGGGACTTACGCTGTTCTTGGTGCTGAGGCTGGCGCCATACATCATCAGCAGCTTGATCATCTTGAATCGGTTTATCCTCACAGCGTCGTGCATTGGTGTGTCTCCGTCCTGCAGGCAGACACAAAAACAACCAGAAACGTTAAATACACTGCAAAAACACAAAACCCTATCAAGTAGTTCTGGTCTACTCTCTGCTCAAAATAAGATGGTACACTTGAAATAAGACAAAAATATTATAAGTCAATAATTCCTTAATATTCATGGAAAAGTACAAGTTCCACTGCCAGATTATTTCACTCATTTTACATGTGATAAGTGAAATAATCTGCCAGTGGAACTTGTAGTTTTCACCAACATTATGAAATTATTGACTTAACACATTTTCTTGCAGAAAAGTTAGTTGTAAGTTAGTTTTGTCTTATTTCAGGTGTCCTAAGATTAAAGTACTTGGTAAGGTTTTTGGATTTTTGTGGGGTATTAGAGAAATCAGAGGCGACCTGCAGCGTTTATGGATCCAACAACCAGATGAGTTGTTGAGTGTCTGAATGCTCACTCTGTCTCTGGCGTTGACGTCGGCTCCACAGTGGATGAGATGCTCGGCGCACTCGCAGTGTCCGGTCCTCACAGCGACGTGAAGAGGCGTGCTCTGCAGCTGAGTGCATCAGGAGGAGGAATCATCATCTCAACACATCTGCACACGCAGTACCGCGTGTCGCCACCAGGGAGAGGCAAACTAACCTTGTCTCTGCTGGTGAACTTGGCTCCCTGGTGGAGCAGGAGCTGCAGGGCTGGCAGGCTGCCTCCCCTGCAGGCCCAATGGACGGCTGTGGCCTCCAGCTGCAACACAAACACACACACATCACTGTCAGGCTGTGTGTGTCATGGGGTCTGTGAGACAGAAGAAGAGAGAGCAGGACCTTGTCTTTCTGCTCTATGGCGGCGCCGGCCTCCACAAGTCTTCTCATCACCTCCACATGTCCTTTGAAGGAAGCTTTGTGCAGAGCAGTTCTCTGAAACTGGAAAATAAAAAGCATTTTATTCACAAACTCCATAAATTAGAGACATTTCCATGGTTTTTAACAGTTCCTCTCTCACGTTATCTGCAGCGTTTGGGTTTCCTCCGTCGGCCAGGTACTTCTCCACCACAGGAAGTTTGTTCTCCATAACCGCCGTGAGGAACAGCTGCTCATCCACCGTTTCTGGCTGGAAAACACAGAAAGGGCAGCAGAGTTTAAACTGCCCTTTCTGTCAAACAACGCTTTGCTGCCGTAACCAATCCAGTCCAGAACCTTCCAGTCCAGATCCTTCCATCCTTCCATGGAAGTCCAGAACCTTCCATCCAACTGGAACCTGCTCTGGTTCAGGTGAAAACAACCTGATGATGTCCTACCACTGTCTCTGGTTCCGGTTCAGTTTTCTTGAACACAGAAGACTTCCTCTCCTTCCTCCTCTTCCTCAGCTGCAGGATGTTGAACAGATCGTCCACAGTCTCCAGCTTCAGCCTCCCGCTTCTGTCCGTCTGATGGAGCAGAGACAAAAACAGTTTTTAAAAGGCCACAAAAACCAGAGGAATGAGAAATAGGTTTTAGAGAGAACCCTGTCGGCACTGAAAATGTCCCTTAGATTCATTCACAGCAGACTGGGAAAAACACCTGGAAGATGCCCAGTAAATGCAGGAAGACACTGAAAACATCAGTTTTAGAAATCCATTCTAAAGCTACACAGAGCATTTAGTGAAGTTCTAAGAAAGCACCCAGTAGGTCAACAGAAAACTTGAAACATGTCCTCTACAGTCCACCAAGATACCAGGAGACACATTACCTTATGAAGTAGAGATGAGTTGCAGAAAACATCCAGTATCCCAGGAAGGGAAACCGTTTTTGAAAACTTGTTTTATCTTTCACTATAAAAAATAAAACCCCCATGGGTTTTTTTCTAAATAATCCAAATTACTGCTGTTACTTTTTGATTGTGTAACTTAACAAATGGCACCCTTTAACATTTTAACCTTTTTAGAAAGGACGAGTTGTAATGTGTGTTGCTGCATTTCATTTGTAAATATCATATATTGTATGCTATATTTTAAATCAATATTCAGCTGCACATATCTTCTGAAGATGATGGGATTAGCTTTTGGCCTGGCAAATAAATAGGTACGGTAATTGATTAATCCACGTTGTTATGCACTTCAGTAGCTCCAGGGGGCAGCACAGGCAGGTGAAACTGCGTAGTAAGCCTGAAATCAAAGCAGAGTTTCAACTTTGTCCTAGTTTAAGTTCAAGGAAGAAATGAAGAGCAAAGAAGAAGCTTGTGAGCACAAAATGAACATATGGAACATTATATTTCATATTAGTTTTTAATGTCACCAAATTCTCATGTTAGCATGTGACAATGCAACTCATCAACATTTAAACTTTCTAACTAGTAAAAGATGTTAAAGATTTTTTTAAAACCTCTTTAAAACACTGAGATGTTTTTCTTTAGAACCAGGAATGTGACGGAAACAAGAGTTTAGTTTATGAGTAAAGAAGCTTGATTCTGGTTCTGGTTCTGGATCCAGCAGAGCAGACTCACGTTCAGAGCCAGCACGCTGACCTCTCCTCCGCAGCTCCGCCTCCCCCTGGCAGCTCCTGGAGCGACCGACGGTCATCCCGCTTCTCCTGGTGGACGGCTGCCTCGTACTTGCCCCCCGGGAAGTCGCTGGAATCTTTGACCTCTGACCTCTTCCCGGTCACCTGGAGCGATGAGACACAACGTTTCAACACACAAACCTTATGGTGTCTAAAATGTGTTTTAGTATTTTTCTGCAATATTTGTGAAAATATTTCTGCTAATTAAATAAAATAATTTCTTTTGAGCACTGAAGTCGTATTAAAAACAAAACGTCATTTATGGTGAAGATGCAACAATAACTGATGTTCAATTGTATATTTACACGCCTCTAATCAGGCACACCATCATTCCCAGTTAACAGAGCAGAACCTACCAGTTCTTCCACACTCAGCAGTCCCATCCCGAGAAGCTTGGAGGTTCTGGGACAGATTTGGGTCCTGTGGTGTCCCGGTACTGTCCCTCTGCGTCTGTCCCTCTGCAGCCTGCGGCTCTTTTATATGAGGCAGGAAAAGCGTCCAGTCGGCGTCGTGTTACTGTCCTCGTGCTGCTGGGACGCGTCCGGCCCCCAGTCCTCCCAGTTTGGACATCAGTGTGTCAGCATGCAAAGATGGAGCACAAGACAGAGGTGTCACTCTGCTGACATGTCAAGGTGAAAACTCTTTCTGTACATTTTATTTTGTTTCATCTGGGAACTTGAAAATGTTTAAAAGAAAAACTTTAAATTTTCTAGTTCTCATTTTTCTTTTTATTTTATCTTTTAATTTATCTGATTGTATTTTTTGATTTAGGTTTTTAGCTCATTTTGCACATGTACGTTTTAATTTGCACTGTATTTTATTTTGGGGTTTTTAGCTCGCTTTTCAGAAAAATGTGACTTTGTTTTAATATATCATTTAAATTCTAATTGTCGTCAAAGTTACAAGGAAATTTGTACATTTTTTGTAAAAATGTTTTGAAAGAAATGTATCTAATTTTCTTTTAGTTGTAGTAGAAATATTTCTTTTTCACTAAATGATTCAATTTTTCTTGAAGTTGAGATTGAAGAGTAAATTATTATATTTTTATTCACTATTAACCATAAATCCTGGAGAGTCAAATTAAATTTATTTGTATTTTATATCAGGAAAACACAATACAGCCAGCAGTTATGAAACAAGCAATAAACATGATTTTTTGTCAAATATCAAAAACCAAATCATTTCGTCAAGTCATCTTTAAAGTGATCATCAAACATATTGATCAATGATGATCAAGAGATGGATTTTTATCCTCGTTTCCTGAGGCAAACTCAGAGTTTCAGCTGTTTATATGTAACTTGAATTAATTTGACGTTAAAATTAATTTGGATGTGAATTTGAATCAGAGTGTGCCCTCTCGTCTACTCTCCATCTCTGTTAGTACAGTATAATTCTGTCCATCACCTGTGATGTGAGTCACTATTAATAGAAATCCTTTTTGTGTTGTATCCATCTAAAAAATTATCTAAACAAAGTTATATCGATAAAATGTGTATTTATGTGAATATTAAAACAGAAGCTGCTTTATGATGAAGATTTAAAAGTAAAACATTTGCTTCTAAACAAGTTGCTAATTAATGACAACTCAGCATCACTTTATCAAATTTATAGAGCAAAACTGAAAGCCAAACGATCTTTTAAATGTGGTTGTAAACAGAAGTGCAGCCGTGTTTAGAGGAGGCTCATGTTTTAAATCAAATGTGAAACAGAGTGATCCGTTTTCCTGTCATTAATCCCACCATGCGGAGCATGCAGGGAAAATGCAGTGATGTCACCATGAGGAGACAGGTCGGTGATGCTGGAGCAATAAATAGCTTCACTTCCAAACGTCTCCTCAGAGCCGGTGTCATCAGGACGTCCGTCAGCGGGGCGGTCACCTTCCTGGCCAGCTGGTCAATGTGGTCAAACTTCACGTTTCACATCAAACAGGGACGCATGAGCCACTCAGGCTGAGCTCATCGCTCACCAATCACAAGCCAGAGGCAGATCAATGTCAGGAATGATGGGCGGTCCAGTCACTGATGATCACTTAATGGTTTAAAACCAGTCAGAGACACGACAAGCTAAGATTAAACCTCTGAGTCGTGTTGATCTTCAAAAATGGGAAGATTTCCTGAGGAAACTGTCACTGCTTAGGAATCCACTGAACCTCCTCCTTGATTCAGCTGCTTCAGATTATAGAACCACTGGACCTGAAGGGACATTTATGTATGCTCCACCGACTCAGATTATATCAGGAATGAAGATTAGCTTCCATAACTACGCAGATGATGCACAGCTCACCAGGTGACTCTGGTGAGCTGTCCACCACTGAACCGTGTCATAAATGTGTGGATGTGCCAAAACTTTCTGAACAGAAACAAAACTGAACTTATCTGTGGAGCTAATGTAGGGCTATAGATCTAGTTGATTACTAGATCTATAGCTTTTTGATATTACTAGATCTATATAGAGCAACAGGGTCTTCACACGTCTGACTAGCAAAAGCCAGGCCTCCAGAACGCTGCTGATCGAGAAACTGCTGCTGGCGCTCTGACAAAAACTAGTAAGATGGAGCACATCACTCCCAGTCCTTCACTGAGAGAATAAGATGCTGTTTGCATTTTATAAATGACTGAATGTCTTAAAGATCTGCTGTTGCATCAACCTTCCAGAACCCTCAGGTCTGCTGGTTCTGGTTCTGCTCAGCATCAATGAATGAAACATTGACCAACAGACTGATGTGTAATGATGATTTTAACAATGGCTCCTGAGAAATGTACTGTCTGTTATTGGTTTCACAATTATTGGAAGGTTTTTGAAATGACTCATTTTCCAGACACCAAAAAACATGAACTAAAAAACTGGCTGGGTGTTTTTGTTTTTTCTTTGTTTTAGTTCAGACCCGAATGGAGGCAGAAAACCCTGAAAAATGTGATGATCGTACATCTCCTTTAATGCTGTGTGATCTGTGCAGAGGCTCCTCTCCCTGCAAACAGCCATGAGAATCAACAACAACAAGCCAGTTACTTCTGTGCGTGATGAAGTGTGATGTTCTGCTGACAGCGGCACAGCTTCATCAGCTTTTATCACCATCTCAGATAAAGAAGACAAACCAGAAACGAGCGCCACTCCTTCCTCATATCTTCCTGGGATGTCTGTCGTCAGCCCAGCAGCGTCTTCACACATTGTCTGTTTGTCAGAGCTGCTCGGTCAGCTGCGTCCCGGTAGCCGGGTCAGGCGATAAACCCCAAGGGATGTATCATTGGATTCTGTAATTATAAATAGGCCCCTGCAGAATCGCTCCCTGGAAATAAATCTAGTTTACTCTATTATTAGCAGCATAAATCCTCCGCTCACCCAGAATCCCCGTTTGGCAGAAGAGGAAGGAGCTCCATGCGGGATTGGATGGAGGGTCTCAGAGCTGTTTATGAGGGTGAAGATAATCCTTCACTAAGAGACAACCTCCGATCGTAACTCACAGCATCCAAAAGCCTCCAGCACATGTCTGAAGGAGCGCTGACATCCTCACTTTACCTCAACAGCTTCTGATTTAACACAGAAAATAACAAACTTTACATCAACATCTGGAATAAAGTCTCTTTCTTTCTGTTGCACATCTGCTGCTTCAAACTCAACAATACATCAGACTGAAAAGAGTTCATGCTTGAATCTAGTGAGGAAGAAATCACTTTTTGATGTAAATTATGACCCAACCCCCAAACTAACCTCAGTCTGGGTTCGGCTGAACTGTGAACACCAAGTGGACCAGAGACCGCTCCAAAAGCAGGAAGTGGATTGCAACACAAGGTATTCTGGGTAACTACAAGCAAAACAAATGCGCTAGCCTCATATTGAGGGAGAAAAGCTTCTGTGTTTTTATTTTTACGTAAGACTAAAAGGAAATACTCCAAACGCTAAAATCTGACGCCACTCCATTTATGTTTTCACTTGATGAAGAAAGAAGCTGCGTTCAGCGTCTTCAGAAGTTTTTGTGTCGTTTCCTTCGGTGGTTCTTGGTGCAGCGCCCCCACAGGCCAGGAGGGGAACAGCTTGGTTTGAGTCAGCAGAGAGAAAGAGAACCGCAGCCGAAGGGGCTGGATGTAGACACAATCGAACCGAGTATCTAAGGTAGAAAACCACCCTTGGTAAATCACAGTTTAATTACACATCCACGCCTCCCTGAATGAACCGGACTTTCTGGGCAAACAAGCTCAGGTTGGGTTAAAGCGAACAAAACAGAACTGGTGCGAATGAACCTCAATCATTCTGCTTTTACTGATTTTAAACTCAAACTGTCTGAATTTGGTTCCTTCAACATTATGATGATGATGATGCGTCCTTCATCATCATCGGGGAGCTGATGATGATGAAGGACGTCTCGTTCTGTGCAGAGACAGAACGAGACGAAAGCATTCATCTATCAGGGTCGGTCTGTCCAATGTCAGAGAAACTGGGCGTGTCTGACGAAGATCATGTGTTCACATTCCATCATCCTCACAGTGGCAAAGGTCAAGAGCAGAGACAACACCTGCTGTAAACACACACACACACACACACACACACGCACACACGCACGCACGCACGCACATACACACACACACACACCCGCACGCACGCACGCACACACACACACACCACCCACACGCACGCACGCACACACACACACACACACACGCACACACACACACACACACACGCGCACACACGCACACACGCGCACACACACGCACACACACACATGCACACACACACACACACGCACACACACACGCACACACACACGCGCACACACACACGCACACACACACACACACGCACACACACACACGCACACACACACACACTGACACACACACACACACACGCACACACACACACACTGACACACACACACACTGACACACACACACACGCACACACACACACACTGACACACACACACACTGACACACACACCCACACACACACACACACACCGTCCGTCCTGCTGTGAACCAGGCTGACCTGATGTGGTTTCTGTGATCCTCCTCCAGCTGCTGGTTAAACAGGTGGAGCTGGTTGGTCCGGGTGGAGAGGAGTTTCTCCTCCACGGCAGAACCAACTCAGGTCGCCGTCGATCCCCGAGTTCAAGTTTAAAGACAGGAGACGACAGCTGGTCGCTACAGCGACCACAGAGGGACTGTGGAGGCGGAAAAGGCTTCTCGCTTGACAGCAGCAGACAATGCAGAGAATGGTCAGCTGTTTGTCCAGCTGCAGGCCGATAACTGGCTGACCCGTTCTCAGGAACGATGCTGCGTTACTGATGCATGAGGAAGACGGAGCGGCAGTGGGCCCTGCAGCTTGTTTTTAACAAAACAGCAGAGATCAGCTCCTACTTAAGCCTCATGATGTGACAGAATTACAGCAACTAGATAAAGTGAGTGAACTAAACGCAGCCAGTGAGGCTTGTCGTTTGGAGAAACAAGCTGATGCCAGGAAAATGAGTTTGAAATAAATACATTTCTAAAAGTCTCATTCAGACTCATCTAGCTGAGGTTGAAGTTCAGGGAGAAAATGTATAAAAATGAAAGAAGGAATCAGAAAGCCAGTTCAGCTGGATAAAGTCCAACTTTCTGCCATGTTTAACGCTGCAAGTTACTGTTATTAAAATTTTTTTAAGTATTTCTTAGAATCATCATTTGTGACAATATAAAACAAATAATCGATAAAAAAAAATTAGCTCCTAACTGCAGAAATACAACGCTGTCAGAACCAGCCAATCAGAGCCAGGGGGAGGGTTTTAGTGCTGTCAATCACTCTGGTGCTCCTCCCCCTCCCTTTTGCAACAAAGTTACACATTCTGCTACAGTTAATTCACCACAGCCTGCCACGAACACAGATAAAAGATTTTTCTGTTACAGTTATTTATCCACTATCAACACGTTTAGCAGAGAGTACTGCTGTTGATTGACAGCATTAAGTCCCTCCTCCTGGCTCTGATTGGTTGCTTTTGACCAGCTTGGGAAGGTGGAGGATCTTTTCACAGGTTATTTGTCTCAAAACAAACTGTCATAATGTGATAACAGTTTCAACAAACCTCTGCTGCAAAGTGCAACTGAGCTCCAAAATAAAAATTTTTCTGCTGCTTTAGCCAAAATTATTATTATGTTCAAGTTTTCTGCACCTTTGTTCTCGTTTTCAAAACCGTGTATGATTCATGTTTATTAAATGTATTAAGGTGTTTTCAGTTTGTTGGATGAGCAGAAAGCTGAACATGATGACCGAAGTGGAGGAATCGGTTTGTTTGGTGCTGATTCAGTGGATCCTAAAGTGGATCCTAAAGTGGATCCAGTGGTGTTTTCACCATCATCACATCTTTTCTCCAAACTACTGCAGTGATGAATGAGTTTCTGATCTGATCACACCCTGAAAACGATCCCAGTTTGGTATGTGCTGCAGCTCAGCTGCCGCTCAGCTGCTGCTCGCTTCGTTCTCAGGGACCGGCCTCCCTCCTCAGCTCTGGGCCGGTTCTGATGAGGAGGAGGGAACAAAACGATGCAAAACAGGTAAGAAACCCTCACTACAGGGAACAGCTTCACTCAGGAAGAGCAGTGAAACTCAAGCACAGATAACAATGAGTCATCTGATGTGAAAGTACAACTGAGGATGAGTCAGATGGTCGGAAGACCGGCAACCAGAAATTATGATGCAAGGAAGAGAGGAGACTGAAAAGGTTCAAAATGGAAGACGAAGGAGACGGAAAGAAGGATGAGAGGAAGAGACGGGCGAGTTTAAAGAGCAGAGAGACTGCAGCGGATCAGATGTGCAGGGAAGTGAAGAGGGCTTGAGGAGGGGAATTCAAGAAGCAGCGGTCAGTAATTGGGGGGTTCAAAAGTTGATCCACATTCCTGCAGAGTGAGAATACAGAACAATGAGCAGAGAAGGAGGACTGGAGGACAGGCTGCTGCAGCGTTCTGCTACGTCTCAGGGAGGAGCTGAAGGAAATCAGAGACCTTCTCTTTTAATGCACAACATCAGAAACCTCTGGAAAAATGGCCACCGTGGTAGAGTTCTAGAACCAGAACCACCGCTGACCCAACAGAACACAACGACCCGTCTCACATTCCCCAAAACCGTCCTGATGATCCAACTGCGAAAATATTGATGATGAACCCGAGATACTTTCTGGTTCTGTTACATCTGCTGTAAAACAAACACAGCATTTCACAACCAGAACTTCATACTACTGGTGGTGGCAGTATGATGATGCGGGACCACTGGCCAGCATGCTGTGACCAGTGGAACCATTCTGCTACCTGGAAATCCTGAGACAGACAGTTACGTTGAATTGAAACGTTTGACTGACAAAGCCTGAAATAAATTCAGAAGTTTATCGATTTAACGAGATTCATTAAAAAACTTGCTATAATAAAATGTATAAATCATTAAAACCAAAATATCTTCTAAGTGAGAAATTGTAATGGTAAACAGCAATACCTCTTGGGATTTTTAGAAGTGGCCTTGAGGAAACGGTTAACAAGTCCTAATCTGTCAGTGGAAAGCATTTTTATGCCTCATTAAAACGAGAATGTTTCTCGTTTTAACCAGATTTTGCTCTCAGTACAATTCAACTTTCTCTTTCAGGATTTTCTGCCAGTAAAACTCTTCTGTTAATGTGACTTTAGCATGCTTTGGATTTGCACCAGTTTATAAAACCTCGAAGCAGCGTAAAAAAAATAATTAAATCATGATTTTGGCAAGGCCTAGTCAAAGTATGGGCTTATATCAGACTGAGATACTGTGGAATGAAATCATCAAAAGTCTGTTTACATTCATCCATATCAGTAAAAGTTTTATTGGTGGAAGAAACAAGAAGAAGCTGTAATAAAGTTAATCATGTTTTCATAATATAAATAGTCGTCCGATGATCTGAAACATTTATTTGTGAGAGTGTGAAATCTGTAAGGAGCCCAACAGCTTTTCCAGCACTGATCATATAAATAACCCGGTCCAGGCCCGAGCTCCAGTAAATATAACTGACGTCTCCATGTAGAGCGGATCTATGTAGAGCATTACACAATAGATCCAGCATGTGATGCTGAGGGATTGAAATAAACTGATAAAAATACAGAGACGAGACGGCTGCTGTCCCCGTCTCACAGCTGGATGCGTCCTCTCCGTCCAGCGCTGCTGTCCCTGTGTCCTGTCACGCCGTCCATCCATCCGTCCATCCATCCATCCATCCGTCCGTCCGTCCGTCCGTCCGTCCGTCCATCCATCCATCCATCCGTCCGTCCATCCATCCATCATCCATCCGTCCGTCCGTCCGTCCGTCGTCCGTCCGTCCCGTCCGTCCATCCATCCATCCGTCCGTCCGTCCATCCGTCCATCCATCCATCCGTCCATCCATCCGGTCTGCATTCAGACTCACATGAACGTCAGCAGTTTTCCTCTCAGTTGTTGCTCGTTGATCATTCATCGTTTCACGTCTAGTTATCAAAGAATCAAACAGAACATCGTGGATATTTTACAGTTCCCACAGTGGTTACCATGGTGACACAGTCCACTTCCCCATAACAAGGGGTCATGTCCCGCAGAGTGATGTCACTGAAGGCTGTTTCCCTCCAGCTGGGCCTCGGAAAGAGTCGGAGGGTTTGTTCTGACTGGTGCAGCCCTGAACTCATTCTAAAGCAGAACATGCTTCACTGTAATCAGACGACTCATTATTTACAGGAAAGGTAAAAACCTTCCACTGACGACTCACAGGGAGCAGGCAGGGGAGACCGAACTGATGAACCTCGGGTCACCTGGAGGTCATAGGGACAGTGAACTGAGGGATTCATGAGGGAATCGTGGAGCTGAGGCCCCAGAGAGCAACTCTGGGAAGATGTGGAGGCAGAAGAAGAGGATGATGACTCAGTGGGTCCAACACAGACGAGGAAGTCCTGGTGACTCTGGAGGAAGTCACCAGGACTTCCGTACGCGCGCAGATTCGCGCACGTACGGCGGATCTAGCAAAGGGTCAGCGCGGCGCGTGCACGTCTCGCATGTGTGTCACGGCGCGGCACGGCGCAGCGCGACGCCTGCTGATGTTTTGACACAGACGACGTACAGCGTGACGCGCTTGAACGATGAAGCCTACTTCTCTCTGCAAACAAAGTAAAAGTTTTACTGTTTGACCCGTTAACGTGAGTGGTGCTTCCACAGTCAACGAAGGACCAAATAGACCCAGGTTCACTCCTCCTGATTTAATGCTCCATGTGGAGAACTTCATGAACCTGGTGCTCAAATCCGTTCAGGTTCCAGTTTGGTGTGAGGTGTTGAACTCCAGCCCTCCAGGGCCCTGCAGCTTTTAGATGAGCCTCTGCTGCAGCACCTGAACAGAATAATGAGGTCATTAGAGAATTTATCTACACAAGATGGAGGAAATGAATCCATTTGATTCCAGTGTTTTGTCCTGTCACATCTGAAACCTGCAGGATATCCAGCGGATCTGGAGGACTGCAGTTTGATGAGAGGAATAATTGTAAAGAAGTTAGAATAAAGGATAATACCAGATCTTTAATGGTTTCCTGTTTATTAGAGAATCTTTCATTTGGATAAATTCAACATCAGAATAAAACAAACTGCAGCTTCATCTCCTCACGGCAGATACAGCTCTGTATGTGTGAGTGTGAGTGGGGGGGGAAGGGGAAGTATAGGGGGGAGGTGTGTGTGTGTGTGTGTGTGTGTGTGTGTGTGTGTGTGTGTGTGTGTGTGTGTGTGTGTGTGTGTGTGTGTGTTGTGGCCGATAGTCACTGTTACACAATCGCTTTCAGTTTCCTCGCCCTGCCTGCCTGGTGGCTCCCCGCCCACCGCTGCTCTCTGCCTGCCTGCCTGCCTGCCTGACTGACTGACTGCTGGGCGGACTGGGGCAGAACCGAGCCGACCAGTTCCGTGTTCTGTCCTCCCACGGCGCCCACGGGCCGGGCTGAAGTGAGCGGGACGCGCAGGCGGCGTCATGGTGGACGTCCCGCTGGAGGTGAGCCGCGTGTTTTTATTTCCTGATTATTTCTCATCTTCTTCATCCTCTGACGTCGCCGCGTTCTGGACAAACTTTGACGTTGCCTGGCAGGCTGGACCTCCTCTTCTTCCTCCTCCTCTTCCTCTGCCCCCCCCACCATGCCCACCGAAACGCAAAGTGCGTTGCCACGCACGCGCACATGCGGGATCGCGATGCGTTCATGCAAATCGAGCTGCTTGGTTCCGTTTAAAGCCTGTGACGTCATCCTCCGTAACTTTTACCGTCCGTAGACGAGCGGCGCGCGCGAATCTGCGCGCGTGTACGGCGGATCGTGCAGACCTGGGTCAGCGCGGCGCGTGCACGTGTCGCATGTGTGTCACGGCGCAGCGCGGCGCCTGCTGATGTTGTTTTGACACAGATGACGTACAGCGTGACGCGCCTGAACGATGAGATAAGCAGTTCCACTCCGCGTGCGTGCATGCGCGAAGGAGTGGGCAGGCGCACGCGCGCGTCGCGGGTTATTTGTGTCGGACACCGAGGAGGATTCTGGGCAGGAGAAACGACTCGGGGTAGTTTCTGGTCGCAGCAGTAAAACTGGCTGGATCCAGCTCTGCGGGAGGACCAGCGCCGCGCGCGCGCGCACACACACACCTGGACGACACGCAGCGGCCGCGCGCGCGGCGGCACCTGACAGGAAAGTAGGACTCGCTTCAATCTGACCTGACAGGCAGGAGCCTGTCAGGTCAGGACTCTGACCCACAGCGCTCCTGATTGGACAGCTGCACCATGACACAGGCTGACGTCATCAATGAACAGGTGAAAAGTTTCTGAGCGTTCGGTTCCGAAACTTTTGGCTTTTACGTTGCTGCAGTTAACAAGAAACCAATTAGATTCACTTGATTAGTAAATTGAAGAAACTGAGGATTGTTTATAATTAAATTAATTTATTCATCCATCGGGTCCAACTCTGGTTCTGGTTCGTTGGTCTCAGTTCTGGTTCTGGTCATATTTCACCAGTTTACACTCAACAGAACCAAACTAAAACATTTCACACATAAATGTGAAAGTCTCCAGATCAGCATTAAGCGTGTTGCTTAATGCTTCCAGGAGTTTACAGGAAGGAACCTAAAAGGCCCACAATGCATTTCACCTTCCAGGTACAGTCATGCAGCGACCGAAACAGAGATTCAATAAGTAGCCTTTATTGTCACATTCACTGTTAGCACAATAATACTGCAAAATGTTATCAGCCAAACCTTGTTGATGCTGCAGATGTCAGATTATCATGTGAGGCTTGTTTAGTGGCAGCCATGATGGATTCTGATAAGAAGGAAGAATCTGATGGCAGTTCTGCCAACATTAAAACAAGAACAGACCAGAATTTAGCCGAACGAGCAGCTGGAGTGTAAAAATGATATGAAACCTTGTTGGAGTCAGAACCAAATAAACCTGGATGTGTTGCTGTTGGAGACCCGACAGAATCATTCTGGGCGGAACCGACTGGGAGTGATGGGAGTCTGGCTGCACCTCTGCTCTCTGGCCTGATCTAAACAAAAACTGCAAACACTCTGATGTTTGGATACATTCAGTATTCATATGGAGGTAAAATCAAAAGGTTTCTGAATATTTCACAAAGTCCAGCTTCCTGTGAGCCGGTTGAACTTTGAACCCTGTTTCTGCTCTGCAGTCAGTCCAGCTGAGTTTCCTCTTCCTGTCACTGAAATCCAGTTTTTATCCACCTGGAGAATTTTGTAAATTAGTCAACAGAGCATGACTCAATATTTATCCTGTGAATGTGAGTTTTTCCAGCAGATTCCCAGCTGGACTCGTTCTGGCTGTGGATCTTCTGCTTGTCTCTTCCTATGATTTAGTCTCAGGCTGGACTCATTTAATAAATCAGTCTGTGGTGAAACTCGTTGGTCTCTGACATTAATTGCTCTTCACTTTAATTTACAGCTAAGATTAGAGCAGAAGTGGAGATGATTCACCAGGACGAGGTAAATAAAGTCAGCGGAGACGTTTCTGCTGCTGGACGGGTTTCATTATGACGTTCTGCACGTTTACTGGCAATTAGGTCCAACAGAACCATCCAGTCCAGAGGAATGGGTCACGATCCGGTTTAAGTCACGCAGCTTAAATGCTACTTCCATAAATAAATGTTCCTCTTTATAAAGTGGAGAACTTTGAAAATAACAAACAAAATGTTGTTGTCTAGTTATTTTTATTTCTAACTGAAATACATTATGATTGAAATGATTAATTGGATTAATCAATTATTGTCAACTAATTTAACAATTAATTAATTGTTAACATGATTATACAGACTAAAAAGAAATAAGGTCAAAACAAACAAAAATAAATACTTTAATACAACAAATTTTGCATTTAAGATTCAAAACAATTCTGTAAAGAAAAATCTGCATTTTTATCCAATTAATCGATTAATCATCAGAATGATCAATAGAATAATTATGATTCCTTTTCGATATTGGACTTTTGTTTCTTTGTCTTCAAAGACATGATTTGAATATTTAAAATTTAAATATTCATTTAAATTTTAAATGAATCAGAATTTGCAGCTGGTTGAAGTGATGACTCATCAGATGGGGACAGGTCAACTCAACTTGATTTCTGCTTTTCTAAATGTCTGTTTTTGTCTCCTCAGGTGAGGTCAGTGAGAGGTTAAAGGTCAGCATCACCACCTCGTCCCGCCGGCTCTTCATTAGCTCACCTTTGACCCCTGAAGGATTAAACATGGCCTCCTGGCCGGGAGGTGAAGCTCGCCGAGTCGTCGTTTTTCCTGCTGTGGATCTGTGGAATGTGTTTGTGTGACGGACAGACGCTCCAGAAGAATTTTCTCGGAGGTTTGGTGACGATGGAATAACGTCTGAGTGGATTGTGCCGTTTGCTGAACTTCAGGCTCATTATGGAGCAGGACTTCATACAGTAGGACCTTTGACCTGCTCTGCTGCTCGTTACGCTCACTGCGCTTTCATTTCTGACTCTGCTGCTGTGAATGGACCTCCGAGTCTCCTGACACTAGGAGGAGACTCCAGACACACAGAAAACTACAAATATGGCCGCCACGGGACGGAAGCACCTGGTAAAAGATTTCAACCATTTCATCACTTGCTACCTGTGCCGAGGTTACCTGATCAAACCGACCACAGTCACCGAGTGCCTGCACACCTGTGAGTAAACACCAGCTTCCTGTTCCCTCAGCTTCCTGTTCCCTCAGCTTACTGTTCCCTCAGCTTACTGTTCCCTCAGCTTACTGTTCCCTCAGCTTCCTGTTCCCTCAGCTTACTGTTCCCTCAGCTTCCTGTTCCTTCAGCTTACTGTTCCCTCAGCTTCCTGTTCCCTCAGCTTCCTCTTCCCTCAGCTTCCTGTTGTTCCCTCAGCTTCCTGTTCCCTCAGCTTCTTGTTCCCTCAGCTTCCTGTTCCCTCAGCTTCCTGTTCCCCCAGCTTCCTGTTCCCTCAGGTCACAGTTTATGGTTCATAAAGTCAGAACCAACTGCCGGCTGAAGCAGGGAGGAGAATAGTTCCTTAAAATTTTGCGTAGATTTATCTAAACCATAACATTTCTGAAGTTTGACACTTTAGGAAAGTCTGGATCAATGAAATTGTTGAGTAACTTGTGATCTTTCACCATTTCTTCATTAGAGGTTTGAGGATGTATTTCCAAGTTGGAACCGTAATGACTGGTCTTTGACTAGGACCTTTTAAAGGGTTGCTAAAGCTGCCTTTTTGTCAGCAAACCTGACAGCTCGGGGTTTGTCCAGCATGTCAGACGTGGCATCATGTGATTGGATGTTGTTTCTGCGCTGATCTCACCTGCTGCTGATTGTCCTGAACCTGTGTGGGCCGTTGTGTCTTGCAGTCTGCAAGAGCTGCATCGTGCAGCACTTTGAGGAGAGCAATGACTGTCCTAAATGTGGCATCCAGGTCCATGAGACCAACCCGCTGGAGATGCTGAGGTGGGGTTCTGCGCTGATCGGGTTTTTATCTGTTCTTTCTGCTGGTTCTGTAACGTTTGTCCCTCTCTCTGGGCTCAGGCTGGACAACACCCTGGAGGAGATCATCTTCAAGCTGGTGCCTGGACTCAGAGAAAGTGAGTCTGCCAGATGTTTCCACCTGTCTCTGCAGTTTGTTGGGGATAGCAGGACGAGCTGAGGAAGTTAGAGAGATTCACATTGTCAGTTTCATGATGTCGGTTCTGATCAGAGGTAGGAAACACACCAGAGACGAAGTCCATCCACTGTCTCATGTCTCATTGTCCCTGAAGTCCTTCACCCATCGTCCTCTGTAGGACGTAATCCTTCTGAGATAAACGGAGCAAGAGTTTCTTCTCTGAGGTTCATGTTTCTGACTGGGGATAATTTAACATGTCGACTTTCATGAGGAACTATTTTCTACTGTTGGTTGAACTGAAACTGGAATTGCAAAAGCTATAAAAAGATCTGAAAGTCCTTTTTTACTTTGGTATTTTAGTCAGATGCTTTTCTTATTTTTATTATTTTGAAGCATTTTCTCTGATGTTTTCCTGTAAATGTTTGTTTGGTTGCTGTGAGCCAGAAGAGGAACAGCAAGAACTGGAGTTCTGGAAGAAGAACCAGCCGAAGGAGAACGGCCAAGGTAAGCCGGGTCCGTTTCCCTGACGAAGCAGAACTCCTCTTCATCCTCGCCCTGACCCGTCTTTGTGTCCAGAGAGCCTGCGGTGTCTTCCTGACGGCGGCGCCTCTGGGGGCGCCGATGACGATGGTGAGGGCGGTGAAGATGGAGACTACCACAGGAGCGACCCTCAGATCGCCATCTGCCTGGACTGCCTGCACAACGCGGGGCAGTCCGGGGAGAGCAGCGTGACGGTGAGCGGCGCCTCGCGCTGGAGCGCCTGACCTTTAACCTGACCGACCTTTAACTCGCGCTCTGCTCCTGTCAACCAGGACCTGATGAAGAGGTTCATCCGCTGCTCTAGCCGGTCACTGTGGGAACCATCAAGAAGTTCCTCAGTCTCAAACTCAAGCTGCCGAGCTCTTATGAGGTCAGCTCCAGTTTCTTCTTCTGCACCTTGTTTAAACTTCACTAAATCACCTGGAAGGAAAAGAAAGATTAAGAGTCTGACAATCATAGTGCAGAAAGTTCTGTTGTTTCAAACGAGTTTAAAACAGTTTAAGAGCAACTGATCAGATTCAGGCCAGATTTCTGGAACTTCTTGCATTTTTAGCAACTTGCTAAATGCATGGTGCATTCAGGGACCATGCTGGTGAATTGTCTCTGGTGACTTTTTGGCGTTTCCAGTTTTCCTTTCTTGAAACTTACAGAGTAACTTTCTGGGTTTCACAGGTTACATTAACTTAGAGGTCAAACTTTAAGGTCTAGAAAAGGAACAGGTTGCATCATGTTACAGTCCGCTGGTGACCTGTCAGTGTTTAAGAACATTTTGAGCTTCTAGAAGTTACCTAGAAACCCTGGAAACTAAAAGTAATATTTAAACATAAGTCATTGTTTCCTGTCAGCCAGGATAAAACGGCTCCTTCCTGCTGACTGATCAGAAACCAGACACCCTCACTCGTTAGCATATTCAGAGCTGCCTCCCACTCATGACCTCAACAAACTTCCCCTCTCCTCGTCTTTGTCGTGATTAACCCTCCAGCCAGCCTTTGACTCAGACTCTCACTGATCTCCGTTTTTCCAGCTGGATGTGCTCTGCAACGGAGAAATCATGGGCAGAGATCACACCCTAGAGTTCATCTACATGACCCGGTGGCGGCTGCATGGAGAGAACGTAAGCCAGTCTCCTTCACTTCCTGTTCAGCCGACCGCGTCTGCATGCACGTGCAAACGCATTAATTATCAGGAAGGCGTTTATCTGTGCAGCGTGGAGCCAGAGGCTGCAGCAGTTGGATCTGAGTTCACTGTCCTCTGTGTTTGTCTGAGTTCGAGGCGTTAAGTGGAGGCTTGTGGGGATGCAGGCGGAAGTTGCCGGATGGTTGTGGGTTTGGGTTTGAGTGAAACATGAACAGATGCTGACTGACTGACTTCTCTGTTTTAGCACAAACTACAGTTTGATTCTGACTGTAAGTTCAGTCATACTACAGATATTACAGCTGCTGCCAGAAAGTCCAGATCCTGCAGCAGAAACTGGAACCTGTAGAACATTTCTCATGAACGAGTGGGTTTAGTTTTCTCACAGGAGCAACGCATAAGAATAACCAGCAGCTACCAGACTCTGTGTAGTAGTTAGCTACATTTACTGAAGTAACTTTTTTGAAAACATAATATTATCATTATGGATTATTATGGATTATTTTACTCAAGTAAATGTTGCTGATGTATCCACTGGAGTTTCAACCAGAACTCCACCAGACAGAGACACAACTGCAGTTTTTCTAACAGTTTCATAAGTTTTATATTGAAAGAAACTCATATGGAAAATGGTCTTTTGCCTGATTTTGTTATTTTTGTTACTTATATGACTTATTATAATTTTGGTGCTTAAAATACCAAAATGTCCATCTATCTTTATATTTTTACTGTGTAATTTTTAAATATAAAATAATTGATCGTTTGATCAGTTATGTATTTTGGTTGGTTACTTTTTACTTGAGTAAAAATCTGTTGAAGTTGTTTTTCTCTAATTTGAGTATAGTTACTCCTCCCTCCTCTGAGAATAATAATAAGTGTCAGCAGGAGCATCCACATTACTCTTTAATCAAAGTATCTGTCAGCTGCAGGGCCTGAAAATGAGCTACAAAATGAAGCTGACTCCACTCTGGATCAGCTCCAAGTTAAACAGTTAGATAAAAGCTTCGTGCCTGGATGGAGATGGTTTAAAACTTTTGCACAGGTCTGGGTTATGAATGAAGCCTGTTAGAGATGCTGGTTGAGGGTAACTACGCTGTGCTGACAGCTGTGCCTGCAGGGGGCAGCAGATTCAAGGTCAGGGGGATCATGAGGTCACAGCTCCAGCTGTGACCTCATGACCTCGTGGATGTAACTCCCACTAATGGATCCCTTCCTCAAGTCCAGAAAAAATGTTCCACCTGATTATTCAGTCAACCGGTTCCAGGATGATCCAGTTTGGACTCCTGACACCGACCTGACTGGACCTCAGTAATGGAACCCAGTCAGGTTAAAATGCTGGGATGTTTGTAACCATGTGAAGACTGAAAAAATGTCAGAAACGACGGTTATCACAGGGATCAGAGACAACTGTGCATATCTAAAATTATATTCGGTTCTAATTTACAACAAATGTTGTCTGGAAAAACTTTACCAGAAATAAGTCATTTAAATCCCAATCAGACATGAATCCTGGTTATAAAACAAACATTAAGTTCAATTAATTATTCAAATTAGTTTAAAAGAGTATTGAGTTATTGAATTGCAGCATCCAGTCCTCCTGGCCAGCAGGGGGCGACAGAATAAAATCACTACTAGTGTTTCTATGTGCTCTAAAAAGCTCTAGAAACACTATTAATATAGGCACACCAAATATATCTTAATATGCATTAATGTCCTCTGTAGAAACCAGCTACTGTTTTCCTTTTGTCCACTGTTAGAGGTTCAGCCAATCAGTGTCGAGGAAAATGAATGACGCTTCTGGATTGGCTGCTTTGTAATCATCAGCCAATAGCATATCAAGTAGCATCCAACATTTCAGATGAGCTCTATAAAAAATGTGTGAATAACTGAAAATAAACTGATTAAATCAGCAGGTCTGAAAAAGAAACTTTCCTCCAGAAAGTGAGGATCTGGATCGTGTCAGTGATCCAGATCCAGTGAAGGTGACACTGGATGAACGTCCTGTGTTCTTACAGGTTTAGTTTTCTCATCCATCAGGCTGCAGCTTCTCAGTTACAACAATCCTAAATAAATTCATAAATTTAACCTGGATTTCTTTCTTTGAGTCTGGAATCAATACGGGATAAAGAGAAATCAATGATTGTCCATTTGAAGGTACATGTACTGTGTTTGACCCGGTTCTGCCGGAACAGGAAGCCCAATCCTCACTGGTCCAGTGGATCAGGGTTTAGTTTGGCTGATTAAAGTAAATATGATGAAATGATTTTAATTCACAAAGAAAAAGACAGAAGCTTCACCAGAACCAGAACCAGAAATCAGACTTCATACAGGGTTTCTCTCTGTCATGAGTATTAATCATTTTAAATGTTTCCTTTTTTTAAATAAAAGTTATTAATAAATGGCATCCTGCCCACAAACTGCAGCAGTGTTTTTCCTCTGATGTGTTTTTTCGACCTAAACATTGATTTTCTCCCTGCCTCTCAGACGTATCCGATGGTTCTGGAGTACCGGCCGCGGATCGACTTCGGCTGAGCAGCAGGACCACAAACACGCATCCGTACAACACTGACACAGACACGCCTAAAAGTGCAGATAAAGAGAGATTTAGATGTATTTTTGTACAGCCAATGATGAAGTGCTTCTGTTGTTGTGTTGAAAAGCCTTTATGCTACATAGAATAATATATGCTATAATATATGCTATTTTTAAATGTACGTCCCTGTGCCTAAAATCCTGTTTGGAACGATCATATCTCCAGTTTGCCTGTCTAACTAACTGTAGATTAAATGTTGATTTTCTACTGCTTCGTCTCCATTTATTGGTTTTATTCTTCCTGAAATAACAAAGCTTCCTCCAGACGTTTGGATTCATAAAATCTAAAACGTATTTGTCAACTTCACAGCACAATAGTCTGTTTTTGTAGAGTAGCTGACCGAGTCATAAAAATCTGGTGATTTTTTTTGTTGTTGGCGCCTTTGATTAAAGCCTCCAAGAAATCATAATTTCCATAACGTTGTCTGATATTGACATGTGAAACTGATTTTATTTACCTCCACAGAGCCGTGAAAATCACCACAGCTCTACTTCATGTGCAGTTAGAACAAGGTTTCATGGTTTCACAGGTATTAGCTGTTCTTCAGTAAAGCAATACTGGAACAGTGAAGGTGTCTCATAACAGTTTAACACCAGATCCAGTCAGTTCCAAAAAATGGGCCAAAATCGGAATCAGAAAGCTGTAATCATTGCAGCTTTACTAAGAGCTGATTTCCTGAAGGAAGCAGGTGGAGTCAGACCTGCAGCTCCGGTTTCACCTGCCGAGATTTGAACCAGTGACTTCTTTCTACCAGCTGATTTAACTCCTGTGTTTGTTTCATCATTGGCTGTTTTTCAAACCTTTCCTCAAACTCGTCCTTCCAGAGGATTCCTCTCTCCCTGCCAGCTGTTTGTGTCCCAGTTGGACGTATTCAGGACAAACGTCCTGCTGGGTCTGACTGACAGACTGATGCTGCCCTTCAGAGGAACACAAAACGTCAAAGGTTGAGAAAAATATCTGAACCTCAAACGGCTTGTGATGGAGCTCCTCCATCATCGTCGCTCCGCCCAGAATGAAGTGGTTCCGGTTGGAGGTTTCCAGGCACCCAGAACTCAGACCAGAACCTTCCACAGGAAGGTGTAAGACTCAGGTGTAAGCTCAAGTAAGACTAACATTACAGCAACATATTTTTATTTGAGTAAAAATAAAAGGATGCGTCCAAATAGTTACTCAAGATTAAAAAAATATTTGGCACAAAGTCGACTCAGGTACCAAGTAACTGATTAAATTATCATTTAATGTTCAAAAATTACATCATCAAACAAAAATATGAACTGGAAATTTTGGTATTTTAGGGACCAAAATGTTAAAATACTCATAAAAGTATAAATATTTTTAAAAGAAACTCAAGTAAATGTAATCGAGTAAAAGTAACTAGTAACTGATCACTTCTGGGCTGGAAGACTTTGGGTCCAGTGGTTCTGACTGAACCCACTGAACCCCCGACCCGATCCGGATCAGAGGGACAAACTCAGATTAATGGATTATTTAAAGATGCTCAGGAGAAAGAAGAGTTCATGTCAGGGTTCAAAACTAAACAATTAGAACACTAAATACTCCTATTTATAAAATATAAAACCTAAATAAAAACCAGAAAATATCCTAAGATTACATAATAAATTATGACATAAATAAAATTCTATTTCACTGAGAAAATGAACTAACAAAAGAAAAAAACTTATATAATCTTGTCATATTAAAAAAAATAGTAAATGTAGTAGACATAAAAATGATAAAGCATAAATTCATCTCTAATACATCAAAATAAAACTTTAGCATAAAACAAGTTTTCCAGAAAATGTAAATGTGTATTTGGACTTCTTTCATATTACCTGATTTATTATTTTTATTTTTATTTGATGAATTTTGCTGCAGTGAAGCAGATCCGGTGGATCTGTCCTCCCCGTGACGCTGAGCTGATTCTGCCTTTGAATCTGAACGGATCCAGACTGAAGGATTCCTCTCCGGGTCCAGAACGAGCTGAATTCACCCTGCAGCGCTGGACGCTGTCCAGAACCTGGACACAGAGGCTCTCAGTGCAGGGACTGTGACTCTGAAAGGACACGGGGACAGGAGGACAGGAGGACAGGAGCAGTGTTGTATAAAGTACTGAAATCTCGGAGTCAAGTAAAAGTATAGGTACCGCTCCAAAATATGACTTTGGTAAAAGTAAAAGTCACTGATTGAAATGTTACTTGAGTTCAAGTCTTAATGTCTTGTACTTAAGTCTGGAAATTACTTTAAAAATGTATGAACTCAAGTAATATAATGAAAAGTAAAAAGTAAAACAAGTCAAATGCAGTTTGAATGACATTTTTTATATTTTGGTAAACTTGTTAAATACACTTAAAATAATGAACAGAACCAAGTGCAGGCAAAATAAAACCTGCTAATAGATAAACCTGCAGCATCATTTAGTTAAGAAAATTAGGTGCTTTACCTACAAGGTTAACTTAACCTGTTTTAGGTTAACTTAACCTGCTTTAGGTTAACTTAACCTGTTTTAGGTTAACTTAACCTGCTTTAGATTAACTTAACCTGTTTTAGGTTAACTTAACCTGCTTTAGATTAACTTAACCTGCTTTACAACTGAACCAGCTTCTTAGTATACCCTCCAGGATAGAAAATACAAAGTTTCTATGAGCCTCAAGTTTTCCCTTTCAGTAAGGTCAGTGCTGAAAATGAAAAAAATAAATAGTCGGTACAGAAAATGCGACTAACATGAAGAAAAAAAACCACTACGATTCCTCTACTTCACACACTATAGGTGCAACAACTGATTATTATGCAAAAGAAAAAAGAATTGGGAGGGAAATGCAGCTTATTGACATCTGAAGAGGGAGAGATTTTAGTTAACTTGGTGTTTAATGGGAGAAGAGAAACAGACCTCAGTGAAGCTGACACCACCTACTCAAATAATCCAGCAAATACTCTGATTGGTCAGTGCTCAGTTTGTGCAGCTTTGGTTTCCGAGATATTGAAAATTATTTTTTAGTCCATCCAAAATATTTACTTTTTAAGATTACAATTACTGAAAATATTGAGTATGACTCAAAATATTACACAAAATATTGAGTATGACGTAGTAAAATATAAAACTATTGAATAAAACCTAAATAAAAACCAGCCATATCCTAAGATCCAGACTGAAGGAAATATTGAGTATGACGTTTCTTAATTTATTGTTTTCGTTTATGTTCAGATAAAATTAGGCTTGCAGCTTGTATGACGTAGTCATACTCAATATTTTGTGTCATGAATTTAGTGTCAGTTGGCCACAAGGCAAGAAATCTATTTCCATTAGTTTCTCAGGAGAGTTTGGATGTAAAATTTGTTGACTCTCCCTGAGTGAAACTCTGACACCTTGAGGAAGGGGGAGACCAGAGACCGGCTGGCCCAAATTAGCGTTCGTGAATCGGATCAACCTCGAGTTAGGCGCCGCTCACACCGGATATTGGAAAAGCCAAAATCCAAACTGAAAACAACTTTGCTGCGTTTGTTTTAACGGCACAAACCTGCACAAACGGAGCATTAACGAACCAGCCCACTTCGGTTTGTTTTGGAGCAAAATGCGGGGATGGTGAAATCTGGATGGCCTAAAAAATCTTTTTAATATCTCTCGGAAACCAAAGCTGCTCAATCGAACATTTTAACGGCACAAACCTACACAGACGGAGCAAAAACCAATCAGACTGTTTGCTGGACTTTCTGACGTAGGTGGGGAGGAGAAACCTGTGCATCCTATTGGTGGAGATGAACAAGCCCAGGCTAACAGACTTTGTTGCAGTCGGTCAGTAGGTGGGATTAAAACAGTTGCGTTTGTCTCTCGCTTTTTTGTAACGAGTAACTAAACCACACATTGAAAATGTATCGGAGTAAAAGTATGAAATTAAGCTCGGAAATGTAGTGAAGTAAAAGTGAAAGTTATCAAAAATGTTCATACTTGAGGAAAGTATGAAGTACTCCAAAATATACTTAATTAAAGTAGTGAAGTATTTTTACTTCGTTACTATACAACACTGGACAGGAGGACAGGGACGTGTTTCTCTCCTGCTCGTCCTCCCAGTTCACCGACTCCGTCCTTCAGTCAGGAAGCTGTCAGATTAAAACCAGACTGTCAGACATTGTGACTGAACTCAAACACAGAGCTCTAACATGCTGAAGCAGAGAAACCTCTACATGCAGAGAAACCTCTACATGCTACGGGCCCCCGGCCCTTAGAAAGGCAGTTTGAGTCCCTGTAGTTGAAAACTAAACTGTTCAAACATGAATCAGTCTGTGTCTGCAGTCCTTAAGCTGAACCTGCTCCAGCGTCTGCAGACGTCCCTCTGAAACGCGGAGCGTCCTGACCTGACCCGACCCGCCTCTCAACAGCCAGCCTGATGCCACTCAAACAGCAGACGGGTGAACGCCTCACTGATCCAGAACATGTAAACATCTTTATCTGCTCCTGGTTTATTTCTGCCACTCCTGTCTGGATGTTCAGGTTGTGACGTTAATGAGACCTAAATATCCGTCTGCTGCTCCAGGAGAGCAGGGAAGGTCAGGGAAGGAGAGGAACGTCTCTGATCCTGATGATGTTTGTGTTATTTACAGTCTGAGCCGCTCGGTTATTTTTACCCTGCAGAAGATTCTGTTGTTCTGCTGCTGATCTGAGGTCCAGTAGCTGCTTCAGGGCGACGCAAGAAACAGACAGACAGCAAGAAAAGCAAGTTCAGCGACTGTCATAAACCTAAAGAGGAACGACGTAGAGTCAACACTCAGCTTCAGTTATTACAGCTGTGTCAGAATGACCTCTGACCTCTGACCTCAACCTTCAGAGCCACATAAGACAGTAACCGGGTCGGCTTTCTGCCAGCTGCAGAACATCTCCAGGTCCAGAGGACTAAAGTCTCAGATCAGAAATTTCATTTATTTGATGTAATTATTTGTTTTATTTAATTTCAACTCTTTCATTTGTATTTTACTGTTTGTATTTAATTTAATAAGTAGATTTAGGAGAATTTTCTTGCTTTTCAGGTTCTGCAGTTGATAAGTTGGTTCTGTTGGATCATTTTATTAGTTCTAACATTGGGTTAAATCTCTGTTGTTGTTTCTGGGTTCTCTGCTTTATAGATCCATCAGTACCGTCCGGCGCAGTCCAGTCAGGTGCAGGTTCCCACCGGCTACAGGTTCCCACCGGCTGCTGGTTCCGACCGGCTGCTGGTTCCGACCGGCTGCTGGTTCCCACCGGCTGCTGGTTCCCACCGGCTGCAGGTTCCGACCGGCTGCTGGTTCCCACCGGCTGCTGGTTCCCACCATCTGCTGGTTCCCACCGGCTGCTGGTTCCCACCGGCTGCAGGTTCCCACCGGCTGCTGGTCCCGACCGGCTGCTGGTTCCCACCGGCTGCTGGTTCCCACCGGCTGCAGGTTCCCACCGGCTGCAGGTTCCTGACGGCTGCCGGTTCCCACCGGCTGCTGGTTCCCACCGGCTGCTGGTTCCCACCGGCTGCTGGTTCCCACCGGCTGCAGGTTCCCACCGGCTGCTGGTTCCGACCGGCTGCTGGTTCCCACCGGCTGCTGGTTCCCACCGGCTGCTGGTTCCCACCGGCTGCAGGTTCCCACCAGCTCCTCGTTCTACGCTGGTGGCCCATTCCAGGCAACGTCACGTTCAGGTTCTGAGTCAACTGCTGCACTTGAAGCTGGTGACTCATAAATACTCAGACGCTGTTACGGTGTGACTGCGGACAGGCCTTGGGTCAGAGGTCATTCTGATTTACTGGGGGCTCATCCGGGGAAACTGGTGCTCACTGTAACTTTAATCCGTCACTTTTAAGAAACACATTTACTTAAAAACAATTTTTTCAGCAGTGGTAGTTGAAACCGGAATTTACTGCCATATTTCCATCTTAACTTCTATAAGCATTAAAGTCTGCTGACATCATCAGCAGCTGACACCGTCCAGACAGCTGGTCTGTCTGGACGGCCGATGCAGACCAGAATGTCAGGGTTAGGCATGTGATAATGAGACATGATGTAAATTAAAGTCATGTCAAGAAAAAAAATGTTGGGTTCGGTTTAAAGTACACTGCAAAAAACACAAAATATTACCAGGTAGTTTGTCCAATTTCTAGTGCAAAAATGTTAATACATCCAAAAAAAGACAAAACTAATTTGTCAGTAACTTTTTAGCAAAATAATGGCACATTTGATGTAGAGACAATTTCAGCTTATGAAAAATGACATACTGCAAATTTAATGTGGATAAAAAATTATGAGTTCCATTGGCAGATAATTCAACTTTAAGTAAAATAATCTGCCATTGAAACTGGAACTTTTCATAATTATTTATATGAAAATTTATAAATCAAATTAATAATAATTATCTTGAAAAACTTCTGTTATTGTAAGTTAGTTTTGTCAAACTTCAAATGTATGAAGACATTCAGACTAAAAACTAGAACAAAAATACTTAATAGTGAGATTTTGATTTTGCAGTGTGAAGGTCAGACTGTAGAAATGAATGGAAGTCAATGCAAAGTCCTGGTGAAAGTAGAAAAACATGTGTGTGTGTGTATGTGTGTGTGTGTGTGTGTGTGTGTGTGTGTGTGTGTGTGTGTGTGTGTGTGTGTGTGTGTGTGTGTGTGTGTGTGTGTGTGTGTGTGTGTGTGTAGGGTTATTTTCCTGGGATGAGACATGGAACCAGGCTGTGATGGACTTTTAATGACATCACATGATGAGGATGATGTTTCAGTAACTGAAGGAGTCGTGAAGATCTGCTCCAAGTTTCGGCTCAAACGGACTCAACATCAAATCAAAGATAAAACTTTTACGTTTGTGAAATGTTGTAGCTGCAATCAGAATAATTATCAAAGTTCCTCTGGCTCTATCAGGAGCCGCCTGGGCCTGGTGTTGCTGAGCGTTATCGGGTCGGTTTACAGGCCGGGCCGTCTCAGATGATCAGGATCAGCAGCCGCTCCCTTCACGTCTCCATGGCTGTAAATTATCATCATTCCCAGAGAAACTGAGCGCTGACATCTGCTCCCGCTTTCTACGGAGCTAAAACAGTCTCATAATTCACAAATTGCATTGAGTTCACTGAGACTCCCCTCACGTCTCAACCATTTAATAAATGGTCGATTTACTCAAATTGGACAACCAGCAACCAATCAGAGCCACGGCATCTTTACACATTTTTCTGATCAGGGTTTGAACCAACAACCAGCAGATTTTAAGCGCAGATAGTTACTGACTGAACCAACCAACCTTCTCAACTGGAGCCTGTTTGATTCATAAAGACTCTCAGAAACTAAAGTGCAGAAAACTTTTGAAATACTTTCTCACTCCCCTGGCATTCTGTCTCAAACTACCATAACATCTTCATTCATTTTCACCAGTACTGAGATGTTGCATTCAGAAGTTGGCCTGAGGATTTGGGTCACAGGTTGCTGGTTCAATCCCTGAGCTGCACTGAATTTGCCTTTGTTTTCAGCAAAACAGAGCAAAAAGGTTCTGGACTCAAACCAACAACCTTCAGATAAACTGCTAACTAAATTAGTAGCTAAAATCTGAAATCAAACTTGAGATGATTCTGCTTTTACTAGTTTAAGCTTTAAAACTAAACGTAAAAACTTTTTTTTTTTTTTTTAAAGCCAAAATGGCAGGCAGGACAAAAATGACGGTTTAGTTATTATATGTGTTGACAGTCAGCTGCATAGAAAACACACAAAGATTTTTTAAAAACTTTATTTGGTCATGAAACATCCAGCATTACATTAGAATAATTATGAAAATCAAACATGAAGCAATCAGCACATTAAGCCACTGAGGTCTGAATAAATCAGTAAATCTCATTAAGAGCCTGATGAGACACATCGAGTCCTAAAGGCCTCTAGAAAACTCAAAACATGAAATATGGAGCTAAAAAAGTAAAAACCAAGACAACAGAAATATTCAAGCTGAGAATCAATAATAATGCAAAACTTCGTTAGATATTAGAATGAATGTAAAAATATGAATATATGTAAAATCTATCATTTAATCAGATAAAATGATAGACTGCTCCAAGATCAGAGTTTCTGCAGGACATCCAGTTCTAAACTGGTGAAACTGGTTTCTGTGATGGAAGCTGAAGTTTCTCTGCATCTTTTCATCTGCGGAGCTTTGAGGAACATTTTCATGTCAGCAGAAGGAAGAAGCAGCAGAGAAAAGAGGTTTGAATGAAGTGTCTTTATGACCTCAGAGCTGAACTGGAAATGTTTCCATTTCTGGTTCCAGGATGAAAATGAACCAGAGAGAAAAAAAAATCAACTTTCCAGTTGAATCCAGTTCAGATCAAAACTCCATGAAGCCTCTAAATGGAGCCCAGTTTGATTTGGATCTTTATTGATCCAAGGAGACAAACAATATCAGACACTAAATGACAGACATGAGGAAACAAACAGGAGAGAAACCTTGGAGGTCAGAGGTCATCATCATGTCAGAGTTTCTTTAGACTCAAACTGCTGCAGCTTCAACCTCTGAGACCGTTCTCGACAGCTTTCAAAACCTGCAGAGAGAAGAAGGATGGAGAGCAGATCAGTGAGTGTTTCCAGCCTCTCCAGCAGCAGTCAGTGACGCAGAACATCTGTGATAATGTGGCCTCGCTTTTCCTTATTTGAGTTAATTTCATGTTTCTTACATCGCTGTTTTGGATTTACTTGCTATATTTAGTTGTAATTTACTTTTCTTATTAGATTTAGTTTGGGTTAATTCCTTGGTTTGTTGGGTTTCATGTTTTACTGACTTTGTTTCGCTTTGGAGGTGACGTTACCTCTCATTCCCAGAGACACCCACTGCAGCAGCACAGGTGTCCATTAGCTCAGCAGTGTGCAGACTGGAAGCTGAGAACAAAGAGGTAGCTGTGCAGTTGAGGCGACAGATGGAGAAGGACAGATCAGGGTAAGAGCGGCAGGCGGTGGGACTGGTGGACTGGAGGATTGGTCGCCGTTGAGAAACGTATGACTGGGTGCTGGAACGCGATTGGCCGGATCGCCGATCAGTAGACTGGCACTGGGAGGGAATGAGCGCCGGACTGCGCTCCCTCTCAGGCAGGCTAAACTTTGAACATTGTTTATTATTGTATATGTCTTTTGAATATGTAGATATTTTCTAATAAGTTTCCATTTATTATGTTTTGTAGAAAAGTGCCACCTAATGGACGTAATTGAAACATGTAAAAAAGTGCAGCGTCACATTGGTGTGAAAGAATATTGAATATGTCATGTTTCACTGAGCTCTACAGTTTTTTTACTTTAAACATGGAATTGCTGTGCAAGATTGAAGAATATTTTGTATTATCTGCACAAAGAAAGTAAAGTTTGTTGTTCATCAGACTTTGTGTGGATTTTTGTAAGGACTTTTTCATTCACTGAGAGATGCACAAGTGGGCCAGAAACGCATCAAGCTAGGAGCTAATTCAGACGACTGAGGCTAGTTGAGCAGAGTACGGCTTCGCACTGAAGCGAATTAACAGACTCTGTCCTTCATCCATTGACTCTGCCGCTCAGTTTTGCGCTACATCGTTTTAGTGACTCATCTTTTATTAATTATATATAAATTACTGTTAACTTTCATTGGCTTATTTTTAAGACCATGGCCACAGTCCCTGTGGGTTTTATTTATCAAATCTACTCCTCTGGTTCCACACATCCAGAACATGATAGCCAGGCTGCAGTCAGTCTGATCTCAGAGCTGTGACCAACATCAACCTGATCAGTTGCTTCCTGTTGAACAAGCAGATCTCTGATCACATTGTTTGATTGATGAGGACCACTGTCTCTAGACATGTTGGACGCTGGAGTCCAGCTGGACATCCTGGAGACATGGACACAGCAACAACACAGCAAGCTGCTGCTCCTCTGATTGGCTGATTGTGTCCAATCAGGAAGCCTGAACCATTCTCCTCCCACTGAGAAGCTGCAGCTTTACTGGGAACACTGGATCTTTGCTTTGATGCTGACTGGGTTTAGTTCAATATGCTGACAGCAGCTGGACTCACTGCAAACATTTACTTACTTTAAAGTCTCTACAAGATCCTTCAGCTGCTGAACATCTGATTCCTCCAGGCTATTGAATCCCAGGTCCAGTTCTCTCAGACGGGTCGGGCTGGACTTCAGAGCTGAGACCAAATAATCACAGCTGGTCTTTGACAAACTGCATTCATTCAACCTGAATAAAGAATAAAAGATGTGAACCAGCAGGATGCAGGTTAACCAGTCCAACACAACCAGTTAAAGATTCTCATCAATATTAATGCCAACAAGCTGCTGCTCCAATAAAGACCTGCTGACTTCAGAACCAGAACCAGAACCTGGTACTGGGTCATGATGTGTTGAAAGATTTTAGTCATTAAAATCATTCCAGGTTCTGATCAAAGTGTTGAAGCATCAATCATTGATTATTGATTTGTTCCTGTCAGATTCCAGGAATTCACTTTTCTAGACTGGATGACCTTTGACCTGCTTGACATGATGGGGATTTCTACACACTGGGTCCGAATGCTGTCCTGTTCTGACCTCAGATCAGCAGGTCCAACTCAGTTACACAGAGAAACTAAATTAAACTTTGGATCCAGGAACAAACTCAGAAAATATTGATTAGATCAGAAGAAATGAACTTTGATTTATGATCAATTATATAGAATTCACAGAAATATCAATAATATATCATTAAAATACCCCAGTCTCTCCAGTCTGCAGCCTTCAGTCTGTAGAAAACCACAGAGATCCTTCAGTCCAGAACCTTCCAGGTTGGTTTCCCTCAGGTTCAGTTCTGTCAGATGGGTCGGGTTGGACTGCAGAGCTGAGAACAGAGACGTCCAGCTGGTCTCTGAGAAACTGCATTCCTCCAATCTGAATAAAGAATAAAAGATGTGAACCAACAGGATGCAGTTAAAACTGAAATATGAACAAATAAATAATAAAATGTATAAATTAATTTCCCTGAATGTAAAAGAAACAAGATGAACTGATTCTAACATCTGATCCAGTCAAACTGGTTTAAAGAGTCCAAACCAGCAGAACCAGAACATTTGATCAACAAAGAAAGTCAAAGTTTGTCTCAAAGTTTCTGAGGATCTTAAAACTCAGTGGATGTTTTTCTCTCCATGTTTCCTTCCAGGCTCTGGATTCTCCGACTGCTCTGTCCATCATTGATCTGCTGATATTTTATGGCTCCAGTTTTTCTTCATTAATCTATTAATGATGTTTTTTTGCTGCTTGTATTTGAACTGCAGCTCATTGCTCAGTATGACAGATGGAAACGGGTTGATTTCAATGCTTTTATAATATCATCACATTCTGAAAGTTGATCATTTTGTGCTGATTCAGTTTCTGAACCATCAACTAGAAAATATTGATCCTTTTCTCTGTGAGGTCATTGTGGGTCATTTGGTTCTGGTTCTGAATCGTTCATCAGAGACGCTGCAGAAATGGGAAGATTATCATAAAGGAACAACCTGATAGTGAAGACGAATCATTTTAAATCTATTTTCCAGTAAAACACATGAGAATGATTTCAGTGAACTGCTGAAGCTTGTTGCATACAAAGCATTACAAAGGTAAGACCTCACTTCCTGTCCTCCAAAATAAGAGCTGAATCAGGATGTTTGAACAAAATGACTTGAACAAAGTCAGTATTTCCTGCAGGACAGTTAATGAATCATCTTGATATTATTTATGTGTCTTCATGTCCAGGATCTCTGCCAGCAGACTCTGGTCATCCTGATAGAGTCTGACTGTCACAACAAACTCAGGTTTTCCTCTGGAAGCTGCTCTCACTGGTTTTAGGACGACTGACTTTCATTTGCTCCTTTAGTGGAATTGACACTAACATGGAAACTCATCACTTGCTTCCATGTTGTTTTGCTTCCTGCCAACATCAAACTGCTGCATGTGCTGCAGCTCCATATGAGCAGCAGTCAAGTCCCCAGAAAGCCTCCCTGTTTCTAGGAACCGTTTCATCCAGTTAGTCCACTTTCTCTGTTCGTCTCTGTCAGACTGTGAACCTTCAGTCTGAGCTTGAGGAGAACCTCTCCTAACAACCTGCTGCAGATCCATGAGCTGCATCTCTACTGGTTCTGATTCTGGAGCAGAAACTCATGTCCTGAAGAACCTGCAGCCTGTTGAGCTCAGAGAGAAACTCAGTGGTCTGGATTGATTCAGGCTGAAGTTGGTTTCTGACTGAAGCTTCTGATTCAGGAAGTGGATAAAGGGCCATTCCACCTAATTATTGACTATCAGCATCTTTAGTCTGGTCTAGTTAAAGCACTGCAACACCTGGACTCTGTAAACCTGGACTGGATCATCATCAACTAATAGCAGGAGATTTAAAACTAACGTGGGATTTATGGATCTTCAATAAAGGGAGATTTCATTCTCTCTCTTTTTGCATCTTGACCTTTGACCTGCTTGACACAAAGAAGGTCAAAGGTCAGACTGAGGGTCTGAATGCTGTCCTGTTCTGACCTCAGATCAGCAGGTCCAACTCAGTTACACAGAGAAACTAAATTAAACTTTGGATCCAGGAAACAAACTCAGAACTTATTGATTAGAAATGAACTTTGATTTATGATCAATTAATAGAATTATTCACAGAAATATCAATAATTACATTATTACATACATCAATATCTCCAGTCTGCAGCCTTCAGTCTGTAGAAAACCACAGAACTCCTTCAGTCCAGAACCTTCCAGGTTGGTTTTGCTCAGGCCCAGTTCTGTCAGATGGGTCGGGTTGGACTTCAGAGCTGAGAACAGAGACGTCCAGCTGGTCTCTGAGAACCTGCATCTCCTCAATCTGAATAAAGAATAAAAGATGTGAACCAACAGGATGCAGTTAAAACTGAAATATGAACAAATAAATAATAAAAATGTAGAAAATTAATTTCCCTGAATGTAAAAGAAACATGATGAATTGATTCTAACATCTGATCCAGTCAAACTGGGTTAAAGAGTCCAAACCAGCAGAACCAGAACATTTGATCAACAAAGAAAGTCAAAGTTTGTCTCAAAGTTTCTGAGGATCTTAAACTCAGTGGATGTTTTTCTCTCCATGTTTCCTTCCAGGCTCTGGATTCTCCGACTGCTCTGTCCATCATTGATCTGCTGATATTTTATGGCTCCAGTTTTTTCTTCATTAATCTATTAATGATGTTTTTTTTTGCTGCTTGTATTTGAACTGCAGCTCATTGCTCAGTATGACAGATGGAAACGGGTTGATTTCAATGCTTTTATAATATCATCACATTCTGAAAGTTGATCATTTTGTGCTGATTCAGTTTCTGAACCATCAACTAGAAAATATTGATCCTTTTCTCTGTGAGGTCATTATGGGTCATTTGGTTCTGGTTCTGAATCGTTCATCAGAGACGCTGCAGAAATGGAAGATTATCATAAAGGAACAACCTGATAGTGAAGACGAATCATTTTAAATCTATTTTCCAGTAAAACACATGAGAATGATTTCAGTGAACTGCTGAAGCTTGTTGCATACAAAGCATTACAAAGGTAAGACCTCACTTCCTGTCCTCCAAAATAAGCTGAATCAGGATGTTTGAACAAAATGACTTGAACAAAGTCAGTATTTCCTGCAGGACAGTTAATGAATCATCTTGATATTATTTATGTGTCTTCATGTCCAGGATCTCTGCCACAGACTCTGGTCATCCTGATAGAGTCTGACTGTCACAACAAACTCAGGTTTTCCTCTGGAAGCTGCTCTCACTGGTTTTAGGACGACTGACTGTCATTTGCTCCATTAATGGAATTGACACTAACATGGAAACTCATCACTTGCTTCCATGTTGTTTTGCTTCCTGCCAACATCAAACTGCTGCATGTGCTGCAGCTCCATATGCAGCAGTCAAGTCCCCAGAAAGCTTCCCTGTTTCTAGGAACCGTTTCATCCAGTTAGTCCACTTTCTCTGTTCGTCTCTGTCAGACTGTGAACCTTCAGTCTGAGCTTGAGGAGAACCTTTCCTAACAACCTGCTGCAGATCCATGAGCTGCATCTCTGCTGGTTCTGATTCTGGAGCAGAAACTCATGTCCTGAAGAACCTGCAGCCTGTTGAGCTCAGAGAGAAACTCAGTGGTCTGGATTGATTCAGGCTGAAGTTGGTTTCTGACTGAAGCTTCTGATTCAGGAAGTGGATAAAGGGCCATTCCACCTAATTATTGACTATCAGCATCTTTAGTCTGGTCTAGTTAAAGCACTGCAACACCTGGACTCTGTAAACCTGGACTGGATCATCATCAACTAATAGCAGGAGATTTAAAGCTAATGTGGGATTTATGGATCTTCAATAAAGGGACATTTCATTTTCTCTTTTTGCATCTTGACCTTTGACCTGCTTGACACAAAGAAGGTCAAAGGTCAGACTGAGGGTCCAAATGCTGTCCTGTTCTGACCTCAGATCAGCAGGTCCAACTCAGTTACACAGAGAAACTAAATTAAACTTTGGATCCAGGAACAAACTCAGAACTTATTGATTAGAAATGAACTTTGATTTATGATCAATTATATAGAATTATTCACAGAAATATCAATAATTACATTATTACATACATCAATATCTCCAGTCTGCAGCCTTCAGTCTGTAGAAAACCACAGAACTCCTTCAGTCCAGAACCTTCCAGGTTGGTTTTGCTCAGGCCCAGTTGTGTTAGATGGGTCGGGTTGGACTGCAGAGCTGAGAACAGAGACGTCCAGCTGGTCTCTGAGAAACTGCATCTCCACAATCTGAATAAAGAATAAAAGATGTGAACCAACAGGATGCAGTTAAAACTGAAATATGAACAAATAAATAATAAACATGTATAAATTAATTTCCCTGAATGTAAAAGAAACATGATGAAGTGATTCTAACATCTGATCCAGTCAAACTGGTTTAAAGAGTCCAACCAGCAGAACCAGAACATTTGATCAACAAAGAAAGTCAAAGTTTGTCTCAAAGTTTCTGAGGATCTTAAACTCAGTGGATGTTTTTCTCTCCATGTTTCCTTCCAGGCTCTGGATTCTCCGACTGCTCTGTCCATCATTGATCTGCTGATATTTTATGGCTCCAGTTTTTTCTTCATTAATCTATTAATGATGTTTTTTTGCTGCTTGTATTTGAACTGCAGCTCATTGCTCAGTATGACAGATGGAAACGGGTTGATTTCAATGCTTTTATAATATCATCACATTCTGAAAGTTGATCATTTTGTGCTGATTCAGTTTCTGAACCATCAACTAGAAAATATTGATCCTTTTCTCTGTGAGGTCATTGTGGGTCATTTGGTTCTGGTTCTGAATCGTTCATCAGAGACGCTGCAGAAATGGGAAGATTATCATAAAGGAACAACCTGATAGTGAAGACGAATCATTTTAAATCTATTTTCCAGTAAAACACATGAGAATGATTTCAGTGAACTGCTGAACTTGTTGCATACAAAGCATTACAAAGGTAAGACCTCACTTCCTGTCCTCCAAAATAAGAGCTGAATCAGGATGTGTGAAGAAAATGACTTGAACAAAGTCAGTATTTCCTGCAGGACAGTTAATGAATCATCTTGATATTATTTATGTGTCTTCATGTCCAGGATCTCTGCCAGCAGACTCTGGTCATCCTGATAGAGTCTGACTGTCACAACAAACTCAGGTTTTCCTCTGGAAGCTGCTCTCACTGGTTTTAGGACGACTGACTGTCATTTGCTCCTTTAGTGGAATTGACACTAACATGGAAACTCATCACTTGCTTCCATGTTGTTTTGCTTCCTGCCAACATCAAACTGCTGCATGTGCTGCAGCTCCATATGAGCAGCAGTCAAGTCCCCAGAAAGCTTCCCTGTTTCTAGGAACCGTTTCATCCAGTTAGTCCACTTTCTCTGTTCGTCTCTGTCAGACTGTGAACCTTCAGTCTGAGCTTGAGGAGAACCTCTCCTAACAACCTGCTGCAGATCCATGAGCTGCATCTCTGCTGGTTCTGATTCTGGAGCAGAAACTCATGTCCTGAAGAATCTGCAGCCTGTTGAGCTCAGAGAGAAACTCAGTGGTCTGGATTGATTCAGGCTGAAGTTGGTTTCTGACTGAAGCTTCTGATTCAGGAAGTGGATAAAGGGCCATTCCACCTAATTATTGACTATCAGCATCTTTAGTCTGGTCTAGTTAAAGCACTGCAACACCTGGACTCTGTAAACCTGGACTGGATCATCATCAACTAATAGCAGGAGATTTAAAGCTAATGTGGGATTTATGGATCTTCAATAAAGGGACATTTCATTCTCTCTCTTTTTGCATCTTGACCTTCAGGTCAAGATGCAAAAAGACCTGCTTGACCTGCTTGACACAAAGAAGGTCAAAGGTCAGACTGAGGGTCTGAATGCTGTCCTGTTCTGACCTCAGATCAGCAGGTCCAACTCAGTTACACAGAGAAACTAAATTAAACTTTGGATCCAGGAACAAACTCAGAACTTATTGATTAGAAATGAACTTTGATTTATGATCAATTATATAGAATTATTCACAGAAATATCAATAATTACATTATTACATACAACAATGTCTCCAGTCTGCAGCCTTCAGTCTGTAGAAAACCACAGAGATCCTTTAGTCCAGAACCTTCCAGGTTGGTGTCGCTCAGGTCCAGTTCTGTCAGATGGGTCGGGTTGGACTGCAGAGCTGAGAACAGAGACGTCCAGCTGGTCTCTGAGAAACTGCAGTCAATCAATCTGAATAAAGAATAAGATGTGAACCAACAGGATGCAGTTAAAACTGAAATATGAACAAATAAATAATAAAAATGTTAAATTAATTTCCCTGACTGTAAAAGAAACATGATGAAGTGATTCTAACATCTGATCCAGTCAAACTGGTTTAAAGAGTCCAAACCACAGAACCAGAACATTTGATCAACAAAGAAAGTCAAAGTTTTCTATCAGCCTGGATGAGTTGAGCTATTTCTGCTGGTTCCTGATCATTAGACCCGACTTGGTAACTGGATCAGAACCAGTCAGGTTCTTCACTGGGTTCTTATTAAAGCTGCTGAAAGCCAATGGAGGCCATTATTTCCTAAGGAGACGTGACCTGATGAGCCGTCGTCACGGAGACGAGGATCCAACAGACTGACAGCCATCAGACTGAAGAGGACGGTTCCTCTCTGACCCGGCCCAACAGAACCACAGCCTCAGGACAAAGCTGAGGAACGTGCTGCTGCAAACCTCACTTTCATTCATTGCATCTGGATTTTCTACAATCAGTCGTTTCTTAGATGTGTCATTAATGAGGTTTTGAACTCGTCAGTGTTTGAGGATGCGGCTCTGGCTCGACTCTGGAGGAACAACGTTTCATGTTCATCGGTCAAAAACATTGCAAAGTGAAAAAAAAACTGAAAAATGTCACGTTCGGGGGTTTTTGCTCTTTGTGGGTTCTTTTGTTCGCCTGCTGCTTCACTGTTTAACCACCAGAGGGCGTCAGAGGCCGTCGCCATGGTGAGGCGTGGTCACGCTGCAGCGCTGCACGAGCTCATCACCTGTGGGACGCAAAAGGAGCAGCAGACTGCGCCTCATCACCTGCCAGTGATGGTGGTTCCTCTTCCTGTGTAGACTCTACTCTGGTTTCATCAACACCCGGTGGTTGCCCGACTCCCACCATCACCCTCTTCATCTGATCCCAAGCAGTTTCCTGAAATCTCCAGCTGGCAGTCGGACTCTCCTCTGTTTTCCTTGCCGGTCTTACCTGCCCGCCCTCCCCGCAGCATCCAGTGAGGCATCGTAACCACTAAACCTCTCCTCTCTCCCGGACGGACGAAATCTCCATGACAAAGATCTGTCTGATTATTCTCGCAGTTCCCATTTCCGACTTCCCTCAAACTCACCATCTCATTGATCAGTGAGCAGACGAGTCCCTGAACCCGTTCCAGAGACCTTGCAGTCCCAACACATGAAATAAACATCATTTCACTCATTTCTGTCTCTCCTGTGGTTGCTCTGCATGTGGGTTAAGAAATTAGAAAAAATCAAAGTTCAATCTCAAAGTTTGAAATAAGAAAATAATTTCTTTATAAGGTCAAATCCATCCACCCTTGACCCTAGTGGGGTCAGGAGAGATGATGGTGCCTGGGGTCGCCCTGGACAGGTCACCATCTGTCGCAGTGTGAGGTAAAATGTTTGAGATTTTATTCTGACATTTGAACAGGTTGTTTGAAAAGAAAATATATTAGAGTTAAATTATTAAACTAAATATTAAAGTATAAATGAATGATTCAATTGGATAAATAGAGAAAACAAACCTCAGATTCTTCACTTTACAGACTGGATTCTCCAGGATCTCAAGCAGATGCTTCATATCAGAGTCTCCACCGTTAGATATGCTGATCTGATTTATTTCCAGTTCAGTCAGATCTGGGTTGGACTTCAGAGCCGAGGCCACAACTTCACATTCATCCTTTTGGAGCGAACAGCCACCAAGTCTGTGATTAGAGGAGAAATAAATTCAGTTCTAATGAAGTCAATCTGGATCATAAACAGATTAAAATATGATAACATCATCTGATCAACATCTGATCTTCAATTTACTGAGTTTGACCCGACAGAAAATCTGTGCAGTTCCTGATTAAAGTTTTAGTTCTGGTCCAGGCTTCATGTCCTCAGACCTTCAGATGTTGAAGTTTTTCTATCAACTGAAGGAAAGTTCAGTTTTCTCTGCAGCATCTGATGGAGCTGCAGCATCAGAGCCTCAAAGCAGCTGCAGCAGCTGATGAAGAGGCTGACTGAGCTGAATGAAGGAAACTACTGGAGAGGAGGAGGAACTGCTCACAGCTCTCACTCACATGACTTGGACTAGACCGTTTGTATTGAACATCCTTGAGATCTTTCATCAAGCAGGAAGTGAGTTATAAATGAAGTGAGCAGAGCAGGAAGTCCAGCTGCTGTGGACCTCTGGCATGTCTGGGTTTGTTTAGCCAAAATCTGCTAAACAAGATATTAGCTTGTTCCAGTAGCAGCTGCAGCCTACAGAATCATCGTCATCATTAATAATAATAATATATTCTATAGAAACATGTTTTCCAGCAGCAGGTTATTAAATGCTGCCACAGAGGAAACTGGGAGCAGAACAAACACATGATGCTCCAGTTCTGTCTCCGTTCATCTGCTGGATTTGATGCTTTAACAAAGTAGAAAGTGGACAGTCGTCAACCTGCTGCAGCTAAAAGCTTCACGTTGTTCTGGTCGTCCTGCAGAGCAGCAGCAGAACCGGTCCTGCTGCTCCTTCGGGTCAGAACCGTCCTCTCAGACTGTGGATCTGAGAGGAACTGGGACAGACTGGTTGGAAGAGGGACACATGTCTCTGCAGTGGTCTGTCCATTGTCTCAGAGGAACAAAGGTTTGGATGTCAGGAGAAATTGTTGCTAAACTCCTAAAGAGCTGAAGAGCAAAACCCCTGGAGGAGACGGAGCGTTTGGGTCCAGCAGCATTTCATGGTGAAGCAGTGAAAGTTCTCCAGTAACTAGAAGAGGCTGGATGTCTCCAGAGTTGAAGCTCATGTTTCTGCAGGTCTTCCTGGAGGACAGCTAACAGCTTCAACAAAGGCTGCAGCTGTCCTGGATGAGCTGAATGTTTAGTGGCTGAAATAGCCCAACGGATGAAGGACGTAATTAAAGACTAAAAACATCCAGAAAGAAGAAACAGGAGGACAATAGAGCTGAATCAGCATCACACAGTGAAAACATCTGGACTCACCGAGCCTTTCTGCAGTTCCTCACAGCTGGAACCAGTCTCAGTCGTCCATCATCTGATGTGTTGTACTTCTCCAGGTCCAACTCATCCAGAACCTCTGACATCTGCAGCATGAAGGCCAGAGCTGAACAGTCACTCACTGAGAGCTCCTTCCCTGAATCCAGCAGCTGTTGGATCTCCTGATAAAATGAGACGTCGTTCATCTCCACCAGACAGTAGAAGATGTTGATGCTTCTGTCAGGAGAGATTCTATTAGTGTTCATCTCCTTCAGGTTGGTGATGATTCTCTGGATGGTTTCTGGACTGGTCTCTGTCTGACCCAGTAGATCTTCTAAGTCTCTCTGGTTGGACTCCACAGTGAGACCATGAAGGAAGCGGACAAACAGGTCCAGGTGGCCATTTTCACTGCTGAGGGATTTCTCCATGACTTTCTTCATGAACTCATCTAGAGATGTTTCTCTGTATTCGTCTCCCAGGAACGTCTTGATCTCCTCTGACTTCCTGCTGGTGAAGCAGTGGAGCATGTAGACTGCAGCCAGAAACTCCTGGATGCTCAGATGAACAAAGGAGTAGACGGAGACCTCGCGCATCAACTTCTCCTTTTTAAACATCTGAGTGAACACTCCTGAGAACAACGCAGCATCTTTGATGTTGAAGCTGCACTGTGTGAGGTCTTTCTCGTAGAAGATCAGGTTTCCCTTCAGCAGCTGATCAAAAGCCAGTTTTCCTAGAGACTCAAAGAGCTTCCTGTTCTCTGGATTTTCTTCAGCTATGTCTTCATACTTGTCCTCCTTGATTTTGAGCTGAATCAGCAGAAACTCTTTGTACATCTCCGTCAGAGTCTTGGGCAGCTCTCCTCCCTCTCTGGTCTTCATCATATTCTCCAGAACTTTAGCAGTGATCCAGCAGAAGACGGGATGTGGCACATGATGTGGAGACTTTTGATTTCTTGATATGGGAGATGATCCTGTCAGCCTTCTCTTTATCATCTCCGAATCTCTTCCTGAAGTATTCCTCCTTGTGGGGGTCAGTGAACCCTCTGACCTCTATGACCCTGTCAACACACTTATCTGGGATCAGACTGGCTGCAGCAGGTCGTGTGGTTATCCAGAGGAGAGCAGAGGGAAGCAGTTTCCCCCTGATGAGGTTTGTCAGCAGAACATCCAGTGAGGTTGACTTTTTAATATCAGTCAGGACTGGGTTTTTCTTGAAGTCCAGACAAAGTCGGCTCTCATCTAGACCATCCAAAATGAAGAGAACATGGAACTTTTTAAAGCTGCAGATTCCTGCATCTTTAATATTGTCAAAGAAGTGATGAATCAGTTCCACTAAGCTGAAAGTTTCTTCTTTCAAGTTATTCAGCTCTCTGAAAGTGAATGGAAATATGAAGTCAATGTTCTGGATGGTTTTGCCTTCAGCCCAGTCCAGAGTGAACTTCTGTGTTAGCAGTGTTTTTCCAATGCCAGCCACTCCCATGGTCATCACTGTTCTGATCTGTTGCTTTCTGGCAGGGTTGGGTTCAAAAATGTCTTCCCGTTTTATTTTTGCTCCCTGATTACTGGATGCTGCTTCAATCTGTCTGACCTCATGTTTCCTGGTTGACCTCTCCAGTTCCTCCTTCCAAGATGTAGAGCTCTGTGTAAATATCATTCAGACATGTTTTCTCTCCACGTATTGCAATGACTTCACAGATAGATTCGAAGGTTCTCTTTAGAGACTTTTTGAGGTCATGTTGACATCGATCATCAAAATCTGAACGAAGAGATAAAGACATAAGATAAAACAATTAAGATTCAATCCATTGAATTTTCATTTGATTGTTTCTATATCAGGATGTTTAAACAAATCGCTCATTCTAGTTATAGGTTTCCTTCAGAAGAAACTGTCATGATGTGCTGCCTGAGGTGTAAGGCAGATGCTGAGGAGCCAGGTAGAAAATGAAGAAATGAGGATTTAATGATAAATAGAGAAAAACAACAATCCAAAGTCCAATCAGCACAGATAAAGAGCGGAAGGCTAAGGCTCAATAAACTGGTAGCAACTGAAAACTCGAATGGACGGTAGTAACAGATCTATCCAGACAAATTGATAAGACAAATACGACAAAACCTGACAAAGAACATGGAACACAGGTTGCATTGAATATACACTCAGTGATAAGGGAACGAGATACAATGGGAACAATCACAGGGTAGGCAGGACAACACGGAGACTCAATGCACAAAAACCTAACTTAACACAGAGAAAAAAACAAATCCTTACAGAAACCTGAAACATTCAAATCATGAAGAAAACGAGTCACAGAGCAGTACTGTAGAGCTTTGACTGGACTACAAACATCATGCTGAACATTCAAAGTGTTTTAAAGTTTTCTTGCAGATTAGCTTCCTGCTAACCTGCAAGAAAACTTTTCCATAGTTTTTGACCTACAGCTCAGCAGAAGGTGTCCAACCATAGTGCTCCATTTATTGTTTTTTGTTATAACTGTAGTTAGTCACTGTTGGATGAGTTCACTTCCACTCAGTCATGATTGGTAAATTGACTGACCTAAATCAGAGGAGTTAGAGGACAAACTCAGTTGATCGGACAGGTAGGATCTATAAAGTCAAGACGTTTGATCATCAATCTGCAGGCTCTCTGTCCTTTCTTTCTCACAGCATCGATGATGCTGCGGGCGTTGTCTGGTCTGGTTTGGGTCTTCTGAAGTATTTCCTCTTTCTCCAAATGTTTAAAGATACCATCTGCCTCAAGGCCATCGAGAAGCTGATTCAGGATTTCCTCAGAAACCTCTCTCACAACTCAATGCGAACCTGGAGAAGTTTTTCCTCTGCAGACAGAAATCAGGAACAGGATGAATCCAAACCAACAATAAAACATGAGATCATCTATTCATCCAGAGATCCCCCTCAGAGTCTGTTGATCAGCTGCTCAGGTCTAAACCTGTTGTTGTGTTTTAGACCTGAGGAATCAGAGCTGACCACTGATTCTGTCTACATGAACAAATGAAGCTTCTGATTCATCACTTTCTTTCCTCACTGCAGGAAGAACAATAAAAGAAACACCTTCTAAATATAAGCTGCGCTATTTCAGGAAAACAGGAATCTCTGATAACATTGTGATGAAAATATTGAATGATTAGACATTTTTCTTTTACCATCATCATCAGGTCTTCATCTCTGTCTCTAAGCTTTATTATCTCTGTTACCAAATGTTGGAGTAAAAGACACAGCAAGTCTTTTCATCTGAGACAAGAAATTAGTCATAAATGATGTGATTTTTGGATGAATTATTGAGTATATATAGTAATTATTTCTGAAGTATTAGAGCTTCTGTCCTGTTCTTCACATCAGTTTCTTTTTGTTCTGTTTCCATCTGAGTTCAGTTTTTACATTGAGGTTTCACAGAAACTCACAATGTTTCCAGCAGAGCTTCACTGAACAGGAAGCATGAAAACAATAAATTCACAGTGAGGCTGTTGTTCATCACATGGCAGCAACACAGGCTGTGATTGGTCAGTTTGTTCTCCTATGACGGTTCATTTCTGTTCCTGATCACTTACCAAAATCCACTTCCTGCTGCTGTGCCATTTTTATCTGGAAAACACAAAGGATTCATTATGTTTCAGACTTTGTTTCATAAATAATTTCTTTTGGTCTTTTTGGAAAACTGAATGGAATCTAAAAAATACTGGATTAGAGATGAAAAATACTAATTTTAATCACATGATAATCAACACACCACCAAAAAATATTTCTTTAATTCTTGAAACTAAAAGATGTTTATGAAAACTTGATCCTTCATCCTTACAGAAAACCTGAAAAAGGACCAACTTACCGAATGTCTCTATGTTCCTGTGAAGGATGAAATCTGACTGCCAGTCAGTCGAGGGTCAGATTTCCTTCAGTCTGAAATGAAAACTTAAACGTCTTTAAATCTTGTTTGCTTGCATTGGGACAGTATTGTGTTGCTGCTACCACTACCATCAGCTGAAGAAATCTCCTCTAGAAATGCGTCTGGGCTCCTGCTCAGGTGTTCAGTTTTCAGGTGACCAGTTGTCCTCACCGTCTCTGCCGTCGTCCTCTGAGTGATGATGAGCAGCAGCAGATACAAAGACACAGAGGGATGAGAAGAATGAAAGAGTTACATCCTGCTGAAACAAACCAAGTTCTGACTGGTTTTGATGAAGTTGGTGAATGGGTCCAAACTGAAGAACTCAGTGGGATTTAAAAGGGGCGTGGCCAAAATCTTTCCAACCCTCCCTGAAGGTAATTCAATCAAAACAGCATCATAAAAATATTTGAAGTTTGGTACACAAAGCCTTCAAGACAGGAAATAAATTATTGGAGGTAGTACCTAAAAATTAACATGTCAGGGTTTTGGGGGTCAAAGGTCATTTTTTGACATTTCACACAAACTGAATTTTGACAAAGTCAAAGGAATTTAGATTAATTGGCTTCATGCCTATTAACCTTGGAGGATTGAAAGTTATCAAAATGTTGGGGTGTGCTGTGGTGGTGCAGGTCTAACCCTCAATTAGTCAAGGACTTTTATTTTTGCGGGCCCACTTCCTGTAGCTTATTTAAAGCCCGCCTCCAGCGCGCAGTTTAAAACATTCTGACCTGTTTCTCTGTGATTGTGTTGTTCTTCTCAAATGCACTGATTTGATTGCTTGGTGAGTTTTCTTATTTTATTTATCTGATAGCATTATTGCTCATTGGAGTGTTGTTTTATTAGAATAATTGGCGCTGGTTGCCTGGACCGTCACTGGGATTCTGTCAGGCCTGATTGTGGCCCAGTTCGCTCCTCTCTCTTGAGAAGGTAACTTGTTGCATTTTGTTCGTATTTTGACAAGTGTTGTGTCTTTACTCCAACATAAATAAAGATTCGACTCAGAGGTTCAAATGAACGTGACTTTTATGATATTCACTTCAGTGTCGAATACAACATATCAATGCGCAGGCGCATAACATAGAAGGCAACTCAGCAAAAGGGGAGTGGTTCCGCTAAAGCAAATAGATCCACTATATATACTACAACAAGTTATGCTGAAGCCATGAAGTTTAAAATTGAGAATGTAGCTACATTTGGGGTTTGCTATTGCGCAATATAGTTATTGAATTTCTTTGTTTTTTTCTTTCCTCTCAGTCTGCTTGAGTAATTGATAAATTTTTTTTTGATTGATATCTTGGAAGTGCATTTTATGTATTTTTTAAATTTTGGTTAGCTTGACATATGATTGATGCTCTTTTTGCTTTATTTTATTTAAATTATGGTTAATTTAACCTGATTATTTAAATTTAATTATTGCATTAAATTAAATTTCTAAATTTAATAATTATTTCTTTTATGTTTGTATATAATTGCTGTTTTTGATAAAACACTTAAATAGGTTTTCTGACCTTTTAGGTTGTCTTTTTTCTGGATGGATCAGACCCTCACCTGGATCTGATGATGGCGAGCTAAAGAAAAGTTCTATGGACTTATGGACTCATTTATATGGTGTCTCATTGTGCTGTCATAATTGTCTATTTTTATGTAAATCACTTATATACATGTGTAGCTGGGGCATTATGTCCATTATGCACTCTTCCGTTTGCCCATATAAGGAAGCCGCTGTGCTGGAGCGCAGCTGATTCATTACGGAGATAGGTAATCGGCATTTATATTTAAAAGCAGGTAGATCGCTGAGAGGGTCAGAGTCCAGGCTAATTCCTCTACAGGTATGGTTAACATGAAGCGTGCGCTGGGTGCAGAATTATTTCTGATACCTCCATTTTATTTTTGCAGGAAACCTCCTCTTGGAGAGGACTTACAGAGCTCTGTTAACTTTCAGAGAAGGTTGGCCTGCTGCTGTTTCAGTTTTAGTTTGTTTTGGTTTCAGTGTTGCATTAGTTTAGAATTTATGTTTTGGATATAAATTCTTCGTTTCTCCACTTCCTTTTACTGCCTGCATCAACCTAAGACCAAACTTGCCACTATGGGAGATGGGGCTTTTCAGGCAGTAGCTCCGAGGCTCTGGAATGCCCTTCCAGAGCTCCTGAGAGCCTCACAAGGTGTGGAGGCCTTTAAAATCGGTCTTAAGACTCACCTTTTTAAACTGGCCTTTTAGAATTGTAAGTTTTACTTTAAATTGTTAGTTTTAATTTTTATTTTTGTACCACTTGATGTGAGATGTATTATTGTATGTTTTATTGTAAGCTCTACAATTTGTTCTTGTCTCTGCAGCACTTTGAGATTTTTTTGAAATATAAGGTGCGTTACAAATAAAATTTATTATTATTTATTGATTAAATTCTTTTAGGGGTTTGTGGTCTAAGGAAGGGGAGTTTTTATTGTCCAGCCTTCCAGACTCGCTTGTAAGTAAAGTAACGATGCTGTCCCTGTTTCCAAGCTGTTTTATCTAGACTGAGGAGACTAGTGGAAGGGGAGTTTCTTTTTTTTGTGTGTTATTCACTAGGCAGTCTTTCTTTTGTTGTGTGATTGTTTTTGTTTGGGAACACATAGGTGTATTCAGTTACATTTGGTGTTTTTTACTATTATTTCTCCCCCAAGCAGTCTGATGTTATTTAATCGGAGTAACTGGTTGTCAGCATAGATTTAGGATTTTAAAGTGGTCGATATTGTACAATAAAACAAATTAACTATTTATGTCTAAGGGTTATTGTGAGTAAATAAACTGTGGTTAATTTGCATCAGTGCCTCTGATTATTGTTTACAAACTTATGTGTGATCTGGTAAAAATAAAACCAGAGAATTTAAGGTTCTTCACGCATAACTAAAGTCGTAACCGAGGTCACAATCTGGCGCTGTGAAGCAGGATCTTTTTTGTTTGTAAGACAGTGGCACATGTTTGCAGGGGTTTGTTTCTGAGTTTGATAGGGCTGGGTCGGGAGTTTTTTTTTTTTTACTGAAACAGTAGCAGGCACAACGGGGGACATCGGGTCTGATCAGTCTGTGGTGGAACGGGAGAGGAGTTCTACGCTGTGGACCCATGGAGGAGCAGCTTCAAGAACTGAAGGATATGATGCTCCACCTTCAGGCGGAGAACCAGCAAATTAAAGAAAAGTTCATGACTGATCAAGACTCTTTACCTTCTACTTCTCGTGGGGTGACTGGGAAGGGTCCACACCCTGTCTCGGCAGCAGAAGGTCCGGTAGTGGACCGGTTCTTTTACATTCCAAGGGAACGTAAATGTCCTGTTTTTAGAGGTTATGTGGGGATTGGGGTTATGGACTGGATAGAGGAGGTCCACTCTACTGTGCGGGCTAGGCATTTATTTCCTCTAGACCAAGCTTATTTTGTGTTTGGTCATCTGGAGGGTGAAGCCAAAGATTAAATACGATATAGACCCCGGATTGACAGAGAGAATCCTGAACGCATTTTTGCTATTTTACAAGAACTGTACGGTTGCTCTAAGTCCTATGTAACTTTACAGGAGGATTTTTTTTTTCTAGAAGACAGGAAGAGGGGGAGTCATTAAAAGAGTTTTCTCATGCATGAGTTTTCTCATGTTTTGTTTAATGGAAAAGATTACTGCCAATGCACCAAATGCTGTTGCTGATGAGGCCATGCTTTTGAGAGACCAGTTTGCTTTTGAGAGACCAGAACATATAAGACCACATGTTCTTGATCCTACCTTTCCGTAGGGAATTGAAAAAGCTCATTAGAGAAAACCCAGAGTTTATACTGTTGGATATAAGGAAAGAAGCAATTAGATGGGAACAGGAGGGACAACCAGCTGAAGGAAGGAAAAGAAGCTACTCTGTCCCATCATATTGTGCATTACACAGATCTCAAAGCAGTAGACCAGATTTGAAAGTTGCTTCAAGGGCTTCTGATTTTGTAGAACTAAAGGAAATGCTGTTAAAGCAACAGGAACAGATTAACCTGCTCTCTCAAAATGTTTGCTGTTACAATCTCCCTCAAGATCTTCACATTTGAACAGAACAACCCCTACTATTTGCAGGCGCTGCCAGAAGCCTGGTCACATAGCTAGGAACTGTAATCAACCGAGGGTGAACCCTGTCCCGCAGCATCCAACGCCATTGCAAGGAGAGGCTGCAGCTGCCTATCAGCAGGCAGGAAACTAACTCCTTCTACTTTGTTGAGCCACAATTCAGAAGGGAGAGGTCATGGTTCAGGTGGTCTTGAAAATAACTGTACAGGGTGACTATTGGTTAGACAGTGTCCCACTGTACTTGTGAAAATGGGGGATGTTACACGTCAGTGTCTTTTGGACACTGGTTCTATGGTGACAACGGTTACACAGAGTTTCTTTAACCAACATTGTCAGGATAAAGCAAAGAGGGCTAGTCTCTCCCCAAAAGTCCTGGAGCTGCTTCGACAGTGGAGCAAGGTGAGGCAGCTGAATGGCTTGTTATATCGCTGTACACAATGTCCTGATGGTGAAGAGGATATCCACCAACTGCTGCTGCCCGATTCTTTGAAGGAGGAGGTGATGAAACAGCTTCACCAAAATCATGGACATCAGGGAGTGGAACGGACCACTGAACTCATTAGGGAGCAGTGCTACTGGCCTCTGATGCACAAAGAGATCAGAGATTGATGCCAACGATGTGAACGCTGCATATTGGCCAAAGCTACACACCCCAGGCACGGGCCACCATGGGGCATTTGTTGGCCTCAAGACCAAACCAAGTCTTGGCAGTAGATTTCACTTTGCTGGAACCATCACAAGATGGTAAGGAAAATGTTCTCATCATGACTGATGTGTTTTCAAAATTTACCCAGGATGTAGCAACCGAAGATCAGAGGGCCCCTACTGTTGCTAAGATTCTTGTACAAGACTGGTTCTACAAGTTCGGTGTTCCAGCCAGACTACATTCCGATCAGGGCCGGAATTTTTAAAGTGCATTGATCCAGGAGTTGTGTGAGCTGTATGGAGTGCAAAAGACTCATACTACTCCCTACCATCCTGAAGGTAATGGCCAATGTGAAAGATTTAATAGAACATTACATGATCTGCTGTGAACTCTACCTATTGAGAGGAAGGGAAATTGGCCTCATTATTTGCCTCAAGTGTTGTATTCATATAAGACCACAGTCCATCAGTCCACGGGTGAGTCTCCTTACCTTTTGATGTTTTGCCCAGATGAAGGGCAGAAGGGGCTACAGCAAGGGTGTCAAACTCCAGTCGTCAAGGGCCTCTGTTCTGCAGTTTTTTAGGATTTTAAGTGGCCGATATTGTATAATAAAATGAATTGACTATTTATGTCTAAGGGTTATTGTGAGTAAATAAACTGTGGTTAATTTGCATCAGTGCCTCTGATTATTTTTTACAAACTTATGTGTGATCTGGTAAAAATAAAACACCAGAGAATTTAAGGTTCTTCACGCATAACTAAAGTTGTAACCGCGGTCACACATCCCAAAACTAAAAGCAGTGCCTCCTGTTATTTTCACACATCAGACTCCTTAAAAGCACACTCTCCTGATGCTGCTCTTGTAGCCGCAGTTAGTTGCACAGCCCAAAAGTGTTGCACAGGGGTTACACACGACCCACCTATGGAGGCCCCAGTCCTCGATGCATCCGTTGCTGGTTCGATTCCCAGCCTGGCGACCTTTGCTGCATGTCTTCCCCTTCTCTCATTACCCCCTTTCCTGTCAATTAACTTTCAATTAAAGGCCACTAGAGCCAATAAAAAAGCTATCAAAATGTTGAATTTTTGGGTCCAGACTTCAAAGTTTGATGTCTTGCCAATAGAAATATCTCAGTCAGACAGACTGACTTTAACATAATTGTTCAGGAGGAATTCAGGCTTTCGGTTGTTTTTTCCCTCAAACAGAGCCGTAGACCAGAACTCTTTCATAGAGGAACCAACTGAACACGAATCTGACTGAGGGCCAGAAAACAAGAGCATGAACTGAAGCTCTGTACATCTGAATCCTGAGACAATCAGACATGCAGATAAATCACTGTTTTCAGTTTCTCACACTGGAGAATCACACACTTAATCTCTCACAAATTAATCTGTGGATTAATCTGTGAGACGCCTGAAATATTCCTCCACTTCTCAGTGAACAACAAGACCTTCATGAAAACAGAAAACAAACTGTCTCTGGAGTTTGACAATAATGAGAGGATTAATATATGAACATCTCCACCTGCTGTACAGAGATTATGGATGACTGTAATATGACCCAACAATATCAATCTGCATTCAACAAAAACCATCAGGAGTGTGTAATCTGTGGTTCTTTGGTTCCATTAGATGATAGGGCAGATTGAGATTCCTGATAATTAATTGATTACAGCAGATATCATCTCTCAGGGCTGAATCGTGTCAGAACCTAAACATTCAAAGTCAATGATTCTCATGTTTGGGTCCTGAAAAATCACTGTTCTTAAAGAAGGTTCAACAAACTCTCCTTCCATAAACTCTGAGTTAACTTACTCTGAAACTGAGATCCTGGTTCCAAACTTTTCACCTAAAGATCAACAAGCTGCATGTGACTTACCAAGAACCACAGGAAGTGACTTTATGATGTTTTGATCTAACACGTTCTGATGTCATTAGATTGTTGTTCCTCCAGAGGGCGCTGTTGCTTCGTTACAGATTGATCAGCTTTTAACAACTGATCAATGATCTTTGAAAAGCCTGACCTGCTGATTCTGATTTGAGCTGATAGCAAATATTTGCTAAAAGGTCATTGAGTTGCCAACTGGTTCTGGATCAGAACCAGCTGGGTCAATCTGGTTCTAGATGCATTTTTCCAGCAGAGCTTTGAGAGACAAAGTTTTTTCCTGCTTCAAGGAGCAACCAGAGAAAAACCTGGAAAAAGATGAAGCTCAGAGAGGAGGAAGAGAATAAATCTGCAGAGAGCTTAAAGCCGGTTCTGATCCACAGACAGATGAACCCCAGACTGGAGAGTGATTCATTTCACTTTCTGCTGATTTCAACAAGCAGTTTAAAATGTTTTTATTCTGGTTTTCAGGTTAAAACACCAGATAGTCACTGCAGCAAGAACACTGATTGATTGTTAGTTACAGTAAGTTCAGTTTACTTAGGTTCAATCTGAGAAGCTCATTATTGCTTTAGATGCTGCTGTCATAATGTACCACTTCATTTCTAAAGCACTTAAAATACAATATAGCATCAGACCAAAGTGTTGCACAAAAATGAAAACAAATAATAAAATAGAAAAATATGAATCAGAAAATGATAAATACGGTGTGTTTATCGTTTGTTCAATATTTCTGTAACGTAAAACAGAGCGCTGCTGCAGGGACCCCACCCCATGAGAGCCGAGTGATCCCAGCTGAGGTGGCCCAGGCCCAGGAAGCCTCAGAGGTTAACCACCGAGGCTTCCTGGGGAAAGACTGGGGAAAGGCTCCAGAGAGCCGAGAGACGGAGAGGAACCCGGAGCGGCAACACTTACCTCTATTAATAAGCCAACGTGTTCCTCCGCTCAAATAGAAGCTGATCTGAAGAAGAACAAAAATAGTTTCTGTTTCCACAGGAATTCATGAAACTTGTTGGGGCCTGCCCATAGCAATGCATGGAGGGAGTGACTGACTTGCGAAGACTGACAGTGAGGAGGAAGGAGCTGGCCTTTAGAATTTGTGCGATTCTGACCCAAAATAAATTTTGAAATCGCCGTCACGCCCACAAATATCGTGCAGAGAATCCATTACCATAGCAATGGAACACAGCAGGGCCAGCTGATTAGGACTACAAAAACGCATCACTGTAGTTCTAACTATGGCAGAACTCAGAGGAAAAAGCTGGACTTTAGAACTGCTTGTGTTTTGGGCCTTTCATAACTCATTTTAACCAACCATTGTTACACATGGAATTAGTGTGGCAATTTTAAATTAAGCTTTAAAAAAAATTAGAAGCTGCAATGATATTAGCTTGCATTATCTTTTCCTCTCAAGTTTAACATCACAAACATTAGCATTTCACTGTTCCCCACTAGTGTACTGCCGTAGGCAGTGCAATAAGATTATCCAGCAAGATCTTTTCCTCTCAGGTTAGGACTATTCCTTGCGCAGCAAGGCAGAGCATTAGCATTAGCCTTTTACCTTAAATGAGGTATTAGCTATTTCATGCTAAATTTCAGAATAAAAGCCTCAAGAGTCATCTGTGGCTAATGCAATTACCAATGAAATTAGTAATTGCACTGTCTTTTCCTCAAGACAGTGCATTAACATCACAAACATTAGCATTTCACTGTTCCACACTAGTGCACTGCCATAGGCAGTGCAATAAGATAATCCTGCATGATCTTTTTCACTCAGGTTAGGGCTCTGCCTTGCACAGCAAGGGAGAGCATTAGCATTAGCCTTTTACCTTAAATGAGGTATTAGCCATTTCCCTTACTTATTACCCATGTTCAGTTAGTCATGCTTGTGACTATCCATGTGATATTGATGACATTGCAGCTTTCTTTAGCGTGGATGCTAATGTTTAGCATCAGAACGCTGGGTCCAAATCGACGGGCACACTTTGGCAGGCCCCGGTTATATTTCTTCAGGAATTTTCTAGTTTTCTTCTAGAATCAAAGTTTGAGTCATATGAATAAATATTAATAGCTCAGTTAGATTTAACAGACTTTAAAAAAAGAATGAAGATAGAAAACCATTTGCTGTTAGTGAAGCAGCTCTGAAGCTGAGCAGCTTTTTTCATGATTTCAGCAGAAAACCAGCAGAACAAACTGTTCGATGTGGACTATGAGCTTTCTGCCCTCTGGTGATGAACTATCGCAACTACAGATATTCTTCATATTAATTGCTCAATCAAATGATTTAAGTTTATTTGTTCTCGTCTTGACTTTTATCAGGTCAGATAAAACCATCTCATGTGTTTATAATCCAGCAGGATTAAATCACTCTGAGGTGATTCAGTGATTTGATTCATTTGCTTTAACCAGAGAATCGTCTAAAAGTTTAACTTTAAACCTCAACAGAGTGAGAGTCAGAGCTCATTGAGTCACCAACTGGAGCAGTGATGTGAAGAAGTGAAGAAGAAATTGCATCAGGTAGGATACTGACGGATCACAACCTCTCAGCAGAACCCCGACACATCAAGTCTGATCCTCTCCTTCACTCCTGTCCAGTAATAATGATGGAAAGTTTCTGATGAGGTGGAAAAACTCAGATGCCATGCTAGTGAGCAGCGCCCTCTGCTGGTCGCCTGAAACATGACAGGAGCGCAAATGAACTGCAGGAAGGTCAGAGTTCAAATCACGTTTAGATGAATCTGTTGTACATCTATAATCTGAAGATATGAAGTGAAATATTTCAGATGAACTCCAGCTGTAATCCCGTCAGCTCCAACTTCCTGGTTCTGGTCCAGATGATCACCATCATGTTACTGGAGTCGGGTCCAGCCTCTTCCTCCTCCCAGTTGAACTACAGTAACCTCTCTCCTCTGAGGGAAGGCCTGTGTGTGTGTGTGTGTGTGTGTGTGTGTGTGTGTGTGTGTGTGTGTGGGTGTGTGTGTGTGTGTGTGTGTGTGTGTGTGTGTGTGTGTGTGTGTGTGTGTAAACGGACCTGCCTCTCCAGATGTTGGTCCTGCTTTCTTTCTCTCTCCAGTAGTTTGGACTGGTTGCTATGAATCAACCCAAATATTCCTCCTGACAACTGCTGTCTCCTCTCCCTCCTCTCCCTCGTCTTCCTCGTCTTCCTCCTCTTCCTCCTCTTCCTCCTCTTCCTCCTCTTCCTCCTCTCCCTCCTCTCCCTCCTCTTCCTCCTCTCCCTCCTCTTCCTCCTCTCCCTCCTCTTCCTCCTCTCCCTCTTCTTCCTCCTCTCCCTCCTCTCCCTCCTCTTCCTCCTCTCCCTCCTCTTCCTCCTCTCCCTCTTCTTCCTCCTCTCCCTCCTCTCCCTCCTCTCCCTCCTCTTCTCCTATCCCTCTTCTTCCTCCTCTCCCTCTTCTTCCTCCTCTCCCTCCTTGACTTAAATGATTTATTACTTTGCATATGTCAGTAATAAACATTATAAATGACCTAATTCCCTTTTACTGATTTATGATCATTTATTTTCACAAACTGTTTCAGGCTCTTTAAGGAGCTTTTGATCCACTTCAAGTTTAGTGACTAAAGTTGTGATCAACAGAATCAAATGTTTTTCTATTTCGTTATCTATTAACTTAGTGATTTATTGCAGGGACGTTTCTTTCTAGTGGATAAAAACTGTAGAGATCAGGATCTTTACAAGTTAAACCTGCAGCATGCAGAGTCACTTCAGCCTTAAATCTTCATGTTTTCTTTGTTTTTCTGTCTCTTTTTTTCTGTTTTTGGAGTAAAAACAAAATCTGCCTGAAAGACACAAATTTAAGGAGAAATACAAAGAAAGTTCAGTTCTAAAATGTCTGCAGAGTGAATTCAGAGCAGCAGATCCAGGAGGATCATTCATGTTCCTGGTTCCCATCAGAACCTTCCTGGTTCCTCCTGGAGGATCCAGGAAGTCCAGGAGGAATCCCACAGCTGAGTTACTGGTTGCATGCTGACGTCATTTCCAGGGCGAGCTCACAGCTCCATTTAAGGCCTCGGCAAACGTCTCTGTGAGGAAAGCGAAATCTGCACTGAGACGTTTTTGGAGAAGGGAGAAGGTTGTTATGGAAACAGATCCAGTTTTATGAGTTTTTATCAGAAATCTGAAGAACTGAACGAGTTTGACCTCTGACCTGATTGGACAGAAAACTGTTTGCCTCACAGCAGAGGGAAACAAAGCAGCAGAAATACCTTCAATAATTAAAATGTTTGGTGGAGATGAAAATGTATTTCTGAGTCATTTTTAACTTTTAATTATGTCTCTAGAGGAAAGTACAGCTGAGCTGTGAGGCTGCAAACATAACCGAGTTTTAAATCCACATTATGATGTCATTTGTGACGTTTGATATGAAGTTGGTATAAATATTGTAAAACATCACAGCACACGATTCTTCTTTCTCACAGTGGCAGGAGCGAAGGATCAAAGGAAATGAATGCGTTAGCATTAGCATAGCATTAGCAACAGCATTAGCGTTAGCAACAGCATTAGCATTAGCAACGGCTCCTCAGACCGAATGAATCCAAACAGCTGCGATATTTTATCATATTAATCTGTGATTTATTCATATTTCTGTTCTTCATTATTCCAATGAGTGATGTACAAATGTTTTATATTTGTTCAGAATGAGTTCATGTTCATAGTTCACCATTCAACTTGAACAAATTTATATTATGTGAATTATGTGGAATAAATAATTAATACAAATTATCTCTGTTGTTAGAACAGAAGAAAACCAAACTGATGTTTGTTAATAAGTATTTTATGACAGTTCAGTTTCTGAATCAGCCGCATCATGACTGAATATGTTTATGTTGTAACTGAAGTCACTTATAATTTTTTATTTCCATTAAATTAGTGAAAAATGAGCAGCAGTAAAACCCTGAAGTTTTATTCTAAGTTAGAGTTCAGCAGTTCCTGTCCTGGATGGTCAGGAAGCTTAAATCTGCACATTTCCTGCTCAGTTTTTCTCCGTCTTCATAACAAACAGCAGGAACCAGGCGGCGGCTCGGGTTGTGAAATATCCAAAGTTTGGGCTCAAAGAAATCTTTTGTTCTTTCCCAACTGAGCTGCGTTCGATGACATCAGGTTTTCTTCATTTCATCAGCAGAGGAAGCCACGGCCTTTAACTCTTACATAACGACCCACAATGCAACAGCAGAAAGCAGCAGGTTTAGATCCAGTTTAACCTGCAGTAATGCGGCCAGACGACCCGCTGGGTTCTGTTCTGCTGGGTCCGAAACGCCAAGGCTCCCTGCAGGGGGGGATGTTATTCACTGGGAGGACACAACCGCAGGACAGAGAGAGAGAAGGAGAGAGAGAAGGAGAGAGAGAGAGAGAGAGAGAGATAAAAAGAGAGAGAAGGAGAGAGAGAGGGGTAGAGCTAGAGAGAGAGAAGGAGAGAGCGAGGAAGTGAAACAGAGAGAGAGAGAGAGTTTGGAGTTTGAGCCCCAGAAGCCATAAAAATCTCTGGACTGATGCAAAAAGCACATCTGGGTTTGGACCAACACCACGTGTCTGCTGCTGAACCAGGCCTCCGCTCCGAAAACAATCTCAGCTCAGGGCAACTGGACCGGACCAGACCAGACTGGACTGGACCAGACCGAACCGGGCCAAGCAGCCAGAACTGAGCATCTTAAACAGAGAGAAAAAAAAATCAGATATGATGTTAAAGAGTTTAAAGCTCGGTTCTGATTCTGTCCAGAATCTGGTTCTTCTGCCCACAACTTTTCAGGATCAGAGAGGAAGCAGAAAGTTCAGAATTTAACCTTTGACCTCTTCAGTGTGTAACAGCTTTCAATGAGGAGAATTCATTGAAATCAGACTCATAATAATTCAGAAAACAAGTGAAGATACTGAGATAAATTCTTCAGGATCCACTAAACAAATTTAATGAGTTCTTAAGTGATGAGTTCATAAGTAATGAGTTCATAGCAGACCAGGCAGTTCTGCATGATATGCAAATTTCATTTTTTTAAGCTTTTATATAATTTATTCAAGACCCAGAATTTTACAACTTCAACAAAAGAGACATTTCTGCAGAATTAACTCCTTGCAAAATTGTGCAGAGAACGACCCGGTCCTGAGGTGGCGTCCGGTTCTCTGAGATCAGAACCATCTGGATGGACCATCAGCCTCAGAACCTGGACCTGGATGAAGACGCTGCGGCCATTTTCCCCCAGATGGTAGAAATCAGCTTTGTACCGTTTGAAGACTGAAGAAGAGGAGGACGAGGAAGGCCCGTCTGCTTCAGGTTCTGTTAGAGCTGCTTTGATTTCTGACCGGAGGATCTGATCCAAACTCAGGTCCAAGTCCATCCTGGTTTTATTGGATCGGAGCGGGTTTGGTTAACTTGATGCTGGTTTGGAAACAAACGTCATAAAATTTCTGCAGAAACACTGGAGCTGCTTTTGGGAAACCAGACGGATGATGATCTCAACATTACAGGGAAACACACACACACACACACACGCACGCACACACACACACACCCCCACACACACACACACACACACACACACACACACACACACACACACACACCACACACACACACACACAGGGCTTCAACAACAGCAGTCCTTCTGTTTCTTTATGTTCACAAAGAGTTGGCCCAAAGCCTGGATTCTGTTTCTCACTAATTACGGGTCCAGAAGTTAAATTGTAACGCTGACGCAGAGTCTACAGAACCACCATCAGAGCCGGAGGAAACTAAAGTCTCTACTTCCTCTGAAAACCTTCAGAATAAAAGTTTGCAGCTTTTTATTTTCACTCTCAAATGCAACTAAAACTGCTGCTAAATAAACCAAAGAAAAACCAGACTGGAGATAAACATACTCTAATGCTAGCATCGACATGCTATTAGGTCAACATGCTAATGACAGCACAGGGACTGATGATAGCATTTCAGCTAACATTAACATGTTACCTAATAAAAGCAAAACGGAGTGGTCAACATGCTGGTGATAGCGTCATTCTAGTAGCGTCAACATGCTACTCAACATGCCAGTGATTGCTGTCAGGCTAACATTAGCCTACAAGACAGAATTCTATTCTAGTTATTTTTTAATAATAGCTAAGTTTATCATACTGAATGGAGTGAGTCAATGTTAGCTAACATGACAGTGCTAGCCCACATGGTACTGAACAGTTAATTTTAGCTTGTATGCTAATGTTTACACTTTGGCAGGCCCCTTTTCTCTCCTAACCAGTTAAAATGCAAACATTTGATTTCTTTCCAGCTGACTCAGCAGCAGTTCAGTTGTTCCCTGAACCAAACGTGTTCAGGGAACAACTGATATTGTATTTAATATTTTAGTTCTTGGGCGCCCTGTGTCCTTCTGCCACCCTGAGCAACCGCCCATATGGCATATGGGAAATTTCAAATTTCTGATCCAATATGAACTTTATTTTATTTGCTGAGCTAAAATAAATGATTATAATGTATTCTGATAAATTCCACCACTTTTATTCATACTAGTTGTTTTTTAGTGTTTTGGTAAACACTGTTATTTTTGGATTCCCCTTCAGATGGTTAACAAATTTTATGAGCTTTTCTCTTCTTTTATTTTGAATCCAGTTCTCTCTCTCTCTCTCTCTCTCTCTCTCTCTCTCTCTCTGCTGCTGACGCTGTGTGTCCAGGCGCCTCCTCCTCTTCATCCTCCTCCTCCTCATCCTCCTTCTCCTCCAAACATGGCGCCGGCTCGCTGCTGGGCTGCCTCCCCGACCGACGACGCAGAAAAGCAGAGAAAGAAGCGCAGAAGCAGCGGGTAGAAACTTTCCTTTAACGTTTTCAGAATCTGTTTTTAACTTTCCCCGCGGCGCTCCCGCTGTTTGGAGAATCCACGGCTGACTTTTACGCGCAGCCTGCTTGTTTGGAGACGTTGGCGCGTCAGGGTGTGTGCGTAACGCGGATCTCACCTGTCCGACGAAGGTAGATTTCACTCCGCTTGCTGTAGGATGTGAATCTTCCTGATTTGCCCGCTTGCGGAGCGCAGAGGCGAACATCTGCGGGGAAAACATGCGCAGCCCTGTGAGGAGCAGCACCGCAGGCGCAGCTGAGGACTGAGACTTTCCACGGAGGAAAAACAGGTTTTCCACTCTTCAGGATGGATGGAGAACATTCTGCTCTGTCAGGAGTTGAGAGGGAAAGAGAAAGGCTGCCCCCCATCTACACCAGCTCTCCTCCTGTAAGCTAAGCCTCCTTTTCTCTCCATCTGAGTTTCAGAGGTCAGGAATGTTTCAGATGTTTCAGTGGGTTGATCTGATGTGGGTGAGGATGAGAAGAATCGTTGACCTGAGAGTTTGTGAAAGTTTGCAGAAGTTCTTGATTGTTTTGTCAGGACATCTTCTCTAATTGCTCTTCAGTCATACGCTCTGGTTTCATTTAAAGCATCACTTTCCTGCAGAATCATCCAAACACAAACAGTTATGTAACATGGCAGCAGCGGATTACTTTATCATCTTGTATCATCATTTGATCCTGGATCAAACTCCAGGTTTGATCTGCTGCTCAGCCGCTTCCTGAACATGTCTGTGTTTTAGTAGCGGCTGTGACGTCATCAGGCAGGTCTCTGCTCATCCGCCTGGAGGCATCTCCACCTTCAGATGGTTCTGACCCAAGATCAGCTGGTCACTGCTCAGCCTGGTTCTGATCGGGTCTGCAAGAACCCCAAAACAGCTGGATCCAACAGATCCATATGGATCCATCTGGATCTGTTCTCTGGTTCTGATCAGGCAGCAGGAGATCAGAGGCAGGAAAGACAGCTGAGTCAGCAAATGATGGATGGATGGATGATGGATGGATGGATGGATGATGGATGGATGATGGATGGATGATGGATGGATGGATAGATGATGGATGGATGATGGATGGATGATGGATGGATGGATGATGGATGGATGATGGATGGATGGATGACGGATGGATGATGGATGGATGGATGACGGATGGATGATGGATGGATGGATGATGGATGGATGGATGATGGATGGATGGATGATGGATGGATGATGGATGGATGGATGGATGATGGATGGATGGATGATGGATGGATGATGGATGGATGGATGATGGATGGATGATGGATGGATGGATGACGGATGGATGACGGATGGATGATGGATGGATGATGGATGGATGGATGGATGGATGACGGATGGATGGATGGATGATGGATGGATGGATGGATGATGGATGGATGGATGATGGATGGATGGATGATGGATGGATGATGGATGGATGGATGGATGACGGATGGATGATGGATGGATGGATGGATGGATGATGGATGGATGGATGGATGATGGATGGATGGATGATGGATGGATGATGGATGGATGGATGATGGATGGATGGATGGATGATGGATGGATGGATGATGGATGGATGATGGATGGATGGATGATGGATGGATGGATGGATGATGGATGGATGATGGATGGATGGATGGATGACGGATGGATGATGGATGGATGGATGGATGATGGATGGATGGATGATGGATGGATGATGGATGGATGGATGATGGATGGATGGATGATGATGATGGATGATGGATGGATGATGGATGATGGATGGATGATGGATGGATGGATGGATGATGGATGGATGGATGATGGATGGATGGATGATGGATGGATGATGGATGGATGGATGATGGATGGATGGATGACGGATGGATGATGGATGGATGGATGACGGATGGATGATGGATGGATGGATGATGGATGGATGGATGATGGTGGATGATGGATGGATGATGGATGGATGATGGATGGATGGATGGATGGATGGATGATGGATGGATGGATGATGGATGGATGATGGATGGATGGATGATGGATGGATGATGGATGGATGGATGACGGATGGATGACGGATGGATGATGGATGGATGATGGATGGATGGATGGATGGATGACGGATGGATGGATGGATGATGGATGGATGGATGGATGATGGATGGATGGATGATGGATGGATGGATGATGGATGGATGGATGATGGATGGATGGATGGATGGATGATGGATGGATGGATGGATGATGGATGGATGGATGATGGATGGATGGATGGATGGATGGATGATGGATGGATGGATGGATGATGGATGGATGATGGATGGATGATGGATGGATGGATGAATGGATGGATGGATGATGGATGGATGATGGATGGATGATGGATGATGGATGGATGATGGATGGATGGATGATGGATGGATGGATGGATGGATGATGGATGGATGATGGATGGATGATGGATGGATGATGGATGATGGATGGATGATGGATGGATGGATGATGATGGATGGATGGATGGATGATGGATGGATGATGGATGGATGGATGGATGATGGATGGATGGATGGATGAATGGATGATGGATGGATGGATGGATGGATGGATGGATGGATGGATGGATGGATGAATGGATGATGGATGGATGGATGATGGATGGATGGATCTCCGACCAGAACCAGAACATTTGACCCCTGCAGGTTCATAATCCAGGAGATGACTCTCATCATCACTGATTCATTTCTGTCTGGTTCACATCGCAGGTTTTAATGATGACTCTTCCTGGTTCAGGTCGGGTCCGATCAGAACCACATCAGAACCGCTTCGATCTAAAATCAGGTCGATTTAAAAAACCTTCATTCTGTTTGACGATTTCATGATTAAAACAGTTTAGAGTTAAACCTAAACTATGTTACATGGACGAGTCGAGCTGGAAAACTTTCAGAAAACAAGAGAAAGTTTTTCTGTTCTCACTCGTCTCACATTCATGAGGTTTAATTTCTACAAATAAAATTCCACCGCAGCCGAGTCGGTCTCAGCTCAGAGGGCTTTACAGGATGGAGTCATTTTTAAGAGAAATGATTGAAGAACCTTTCTGTCTTTATCAGTTTATAATGAACCGCTGAAGGTTTTCATTGAGCTTCTTGTCTAAAGTAATGGTGTCTGCTGTGTGGCCAGCCTGCAGTCTGCTGCTTTACGGCTTCTTTCTGCGTTACAGATTAACGCTGGAAGTCTAACAAACTGATCCAGTTCATTAGTAAGGCTCTCTGCTGTGTTAGCCAGCCTGCAGTCTGCTGCTGTACAGACGCTTTCAGAGAAAATAGAGCTAATCATTTTAGCCGTTTAGAAACTATAACGTCTTAAATCTTGATGACGTACATCAGGGACGTCAAACTGATTTTCATTTCATTCCACATCAAAATCATAAACGTCCTGAAATGGCCGCCTGTGGCAGAAAGTGTCGATAAATTATGAATAAACGGTTCAAATATTAGAGCTTCCTCTCAACTTGATAGAAACATTAAATAATACACTATGTATACTATACAAATAAAAACTGATGTGATTGATAAAATAGTATTTGAGAATATTAACATTGAAGTTTCAATAATTATGGTTGGCTTAATAGAATTTATTATGTAGATTAAAATTAAACATGAATGAAAAAATTTGGCTGATGGATAAAATGTTTTCAATATCTTAGGAATAAATCATGAACTGATCAGGTTTCTGAGACAAACTGATTGATCACTTTGTCTAAACTGATCAGTTTGTCCCAGTAAGTCCTGAAGACCAACCGTCACCCAGGTGACCAGCTGCGTCCGGTCCGGTCCGGTCTGGGTCCGGTCCGGGTCCGGTCCGGTCCGGTCTGGGTCCGGTCCGGGTCCAGTCCGGTCCAGTCCGGATCCGTCAACAGCTTCATTACAGCCAGTCTGTGTTGTGTCTGTGACTCCTCTGAGACGGACCAGCGCTGGCCTGATTCTGTCAGAACCGGTACCAGACCCGTTCCAGACTTGTGGTGAGCAAATTACCAGAAACCCACTAAATTTCTGATCCAGTCTGCCTGCTGGAACTGGACCAGTACAGGTTCCAGCACTGGAAACGGGCAGAGCCAGACCGTTTCCCAGGCGGCCCACACCTGCTGCTTTGCTGCCAGAACCACCAAAACAAAACATGGCTGCCGGAGCCTGGTGGAGGCGGCGGCCATGAGGGACATGAGGGAAATGAGGGACACGGTGGACATGGTGATGAGCTGACGTGTCACCAGGCCACCAGGAGATAATCCGCCCTGAGGCTTAATGCCATCAGTCTCCTCTGATGTGATGATTCAGACCCAGCTCCAGGCAGAGATGCATTCTGGGACGTTTCTCCGGATGTTTTGGGTTTTCCTCAACAGCTGAGGTTGTGAGAGAGCGAGGTTGTGAGAGAGGTGAGGTTGTGAGAGAGCTGAGGTTGTGAGAGCGTGAGGTTGTGAGAGAGCTGAGGTTGTGAGAGCGATGAGGTTGTGAGAGAGATGAGGTTGTGAGAGCAATGAGGTTGTGAGAGCGATGAGGTTGTGAGAGCGATGAGGTTGTGAGAGCGATGAGGTTGTGAGAGCGGTGAGGTTGTGAGAGCGATGAGGTTGTGAGAGCGGTGAGGTTGTGAGAGCGATGAGGTTGTGAGAGCGGTGAGGTTGTGAGAGCGATGAGGTTGTGAGAGCGATGAGGTTGTGAGAGAGGTGAGGTTGTGAGAGAGGTGAGGTTGTGAGAGCGACGAGGTTGTGAGAGCGATGAGGTTGTGAGAGAGGTGAGGTTGTGAGAGGCTCCTCTCAGATAACAAGCAGTTCTAACCACATCATTCATCCTGCAGCTTCAACTTCTCACCATCTGACGGAGGATCAGAGTCAAAACCTGGACAGGAAATTCTGCAACAATAAATCTGGTTTTATGGAAACGTCTAAAGTTTACAAAACATTAAGAAACATTGGAGGACAAAGATATCCACACTTAAATCTCATTATGTCTTTAAAACATTTAAACATCAAACTTGTTTATCAGAGATGCACCAATCAATTTTCCTGATCAGTTTTTCTCAGTGGGAATTCTTCATCTTTAAACACATCAACACTAATAATCTACATGCTGATGCATTTATATTTAGCTATAATTAAACTCTTATAAAGGTTCAGAATAAATAAACGATTTTAACATAATAAATGTTTGAAATATTTCCTTCCTCTGTTAATATGCTTAGAAAAAACCTGATTCAGCATCTTTAATGTTTAATGTTTAAACGATAAAAGGAGGATTTGCTCTGAAGTTTTTTACATCATGATGTTCACGCTGTCTGCAGCTTTTCTCATGATTATTTCATAGTTGGTCATAAACTTTATTGATTTTGAATCTGTCTTTTCCTGCAGTCCCTGAACACACCACAGGTTTGTGTCTTTGTGGAGTTGCAGCTTTAAGCAGCGGCTGCTCTGCATCTGTTCAGCTCTGAACCTCTTCATCCTATTTTCTTTCATTTCCATTTATTCCCCTGCTTCCTGAATTACTCTCTTTCATATCCCTCTCTTCCTGTCCTCTTACTTTCACAGTTCCTGTCCTTTATCCTCCCCGTCTTCTGTCCATCCCACTTTTCTTCCTTGGCTCCTTCTTTTTCATCCTGTAATTTCTGTCTTGCTCTGGCCTCGCTGCACTCGTGGCTCTGCTGCTGTGAAGCGTCTGATAGCGGCACAACGTGTGATTAATCACGGAGAACAGTCGGTAAACGCTGGGCTCATGTGTTTAGTTTTGGTTATGTTCTCATTGTCTGATCATGCAGCCCGGAGTCTGGACCAGCTTAGGAAGTTCTGCTGAGAAACCTCAACATGTGAGAATGCAGAGAGTCACTCAGTTGACTAAAGAGCTGCAAGATGACGGCTACTCAGTCATTAGCTGGAGCGTTTGTCAGGAGAGCCCATAAAATAAATCTGCAATTACGTATTTTTTCCAGAATAAGCTGGTTATAAACCAGCGTCTCATTTATGAGACGTACAGCAGCTGCAGATGGAAGCACCACTGCCTACGAGCAACAAGGTCCTGGGTTTGGATCCCAGCCTGGGGTCTGGTCTCTCTGCATGCTCTCCGTTTCATACTGGGGTTCTCTCTGGGTACTCCAGCTTCCTCCACCAGTCCAGAAGCATGACGTTTGGTCTCTAAGCTGTGTTTGACTCCTGGACATCAGCTCCAGTTTTAGAGTTATTAAAGGCGCTGAGGGTCATAAAGCAACGCTGAAGGAGCCGTCGGAGATCCCAACCAGCTCTGCTCATAATCCACACCACAAATTCATCTCCTGCATTTTCCATCTCTGGAATAAGGAGCAGAGCTAAAACAAACCTCTGGGAAAATATGCGACAGTGTCCTGAACATCTGGCCAATAATAAGACATGGTGGTGGCTGCATCATGCAAAGTGGATGTAATTATGAGAAAGTGGAAAATCAGGGCATTAAAATCCACAACTGAACAACCAGAAAGCATGAAATGTTTCAAAATAAAGATGAAAACAATTTATTGTTGTTTATATGTTTATGTTAAAAAAGTTATTGAATGATTTTCCTTGATATCATGGAAGCCAGTGGTGGGCAGCTAGCTAACAGGTTAGCTGTGCTAACCCTAAAGCACTAATCAGAAGCATTAGGTCAGCTAATGCTAAAGTGCTAAATTCTGCCATGTCGATTTAATTGTGATATTATAAATTATTTCCGATGTTGCTGATCAAACCTTTAACTCGTGTTTCTGTTTTAGTTCTTATGTTTTGCTAACTGCTGCTGATTTGAACATGAACATTTTCTGAATTATTGCATTTTTAAAAATATATTGTATCGTGGCGCCATGTGGGAAAGTAAAAATATGCTTCCCTCTTTTTTAGTATCAGAAAAATATTCTAACAACAACATCTGACTCACACTCAACCTAAACATATGACACAAATGTACAAATTTACACACATACCTGCCCTCCTCCTCATCCTCTGCCAATCAGCTTTCCTCCACAAGGATAATTTATGTTGCTTCAGCCTTGATAAATTATGGCATTCACAGCAATCCCGAGATAAAACTGTTTGCCGCTCTACAGCAATGCATTCTGGGTACAGAATGAAGAACAATTGCAGCACTGCATCATGGGAACTGCGAGGAAATGGACCTGCTGCGTAAACACTTCAAAATAAGAGCATGAACATAAACATCTAACGACGTGAAGAATTTTTAATCAAAAAATTTGTTCGTCTGCAAGTTCACTAAACAGCGAAAAAGTTAGTTCAGAATTGATCTGAAAAACATTTTAAAAGCTAGGTCAAGACGCTAAATGAAAAAGGAGCTCTGCTGTTAGCGCATTAGCAGAAGTGTGATCCTGTGGAAATCTTCAGATTTATCTGACTTATTGCAGATAACATCCTATTGTTACTGAATACTAAACAGACGTTTTCCTCATGGCAGGTTTTGGGACGAGGACCTAAGCAGCCGTTTCCGTCTCTGGGAACCTTCATCTCCACCCTAAGCCAGAGGAGAGACGCAGGAGGGCGGGGCTTCGCCATGGGCATCGGGGGCCCACTGACCGGCCCCCTGGGGATCAGGCACTGTGAGTGACATCAGCTGAGATACGATGTTCATCCTGAGAACTGCTGCTGCAGCATGAGGTCATGCTGCTGCAGCATGAGGTCATGCTGCTGCAGCATGAGGTCATGCTGCAGCAGCATGAGGTCATGCTGCTGCAGCATGAGGTCATGCTGCTGCAGCATGAGGTCATGCTGCTGCAGGTTTGGGTTCAGTTGAACTGAAAGCCAAGCAGACAGTAGACCGTCCCAAACCAGGAAGTGACGACAGCACAGGGCATTCTGGGTAAATAGAATCAAAGCAAATACACAAATTTAGCGCCAGCAGGAGAAATCCTCCAACGCCTCCATCTGTTTCATCTGGTGAAACAGGAAGTTGCTCTCAGTGTCTTCAGAGGTTTTTGTGTCGTTTCCTGCAGTGGTTCTTGGTGCAGCGCCCCCACAGGCCAGGAGGGGAACAGGCTGGTTGGACTCAGAGCCACAGCAGATGATGAAACTTTGGTCCCCAATAGAACCAAGTCCACCATGATGTGTGGAAACAGAAACCTTCTGCTTTCTGCTGTGATCACGTTGAACTAATTCTGATCTGATTTAACTCATTTAATCGTGTTTGAAGTGCTGAAGCTTTGCAGTGATTGGCTGATTGGAACGAAACCTGGCTCTCCTCTCCAGAAGGTTTACCTCACCTACAGCCCGACCCGGTTCTGCTCTCTGAGTGGATCTGATGTGGGTCCCGTCTGAGATGTAATGATGTGTTACTTCCTCTGTTTACAGTATGCCTCATGTATTCAGTCAGAATGCAGCCTGCATGGCAGGAGGGGCAGCGTTGTGTGACCGGATCCAAACCCAGGATCGGAACCGTAACTCAGATTTCTGCTGATGCAAACCTCTCTGGTTTCTGGGCTGAAATGTGCAGCTGAGGTTCTGGTGAAGCAGCGGACGTCTCGTCGGTTCTGAGTCACTGCGAGTGTTTTTACACGGAGGAGGATGTTGGTTCTCGTAAAAGGCGAGGTTATTTCTGACCGCCATGAGAACGGAGACCCAGCGGAGCGCTCATCAGCCAGCTTTGTCACCACGGAGACTGATGCCAGAATAATTATGCGAACCTCCATCCCAAATGAAAACCATATGAAAGGAAAACAGCAGACACACACACACACATATACACACACACACACACACACACACACACACACACACACACACACACACACACACGCAGGCGTACCCAGGACGCTGCAGCATTCCTCTGCCTGGTTACAGTCGTCAAGTCTGCTGGATAATCACAGATTCAGGAGGTTTCTGTTTCCTTTTTCATTTTCCTCAACTATGGTTTTGAGTTCTGAGGCCGAACTAATCAGAGGTTCATCTGGAGCTTCGAGTCAGAAAACACTGACGCCTCGCTTTCAGAGCCAGAGGCCAGGAAGGATAAAACGCCACCAGGACGCTTTTCCATCAGGACGCTTTTCCATCAGGACGCTTTTCCATCAGGACGCTTTTCCACCAGGACGCTTTTCCATCAGGACGCTTTTCCATCAGGACGCTTTTCCACCAGGACGCTTTTCCACCAGGACGCTTTTCCATCAGGACGCTTTTCCATCAGGACGCTTTTCCACCAGGACGCTTTTCCATCAGGACGCTTTTCCACCAGGACGCTTTTCCATCAGGACGCTTTTCCACCAGGACGCTTTTCCATCAGGACGCTTTTCCACCAGGACGCTTTTCCATCAGGACGCTTTTCCATCAGGACGCTTTTCCATCAGGACGCTTTTCCACCAGGACGCTTTTCCATCAGGACGCTTTTCCACCAGGACGCTTTTCCATCAGGACGCTTTTCCACCAGGACGCTTTTCCATCAGGACGCTTTTCCATCAGGACGCTTTTCCATCAGGACGCTTTTCCATCAGGACGCTTTTCCACCAGGACGCTTTTCCATCAGGACGCTTTTCCATCAGGACGCTTTTCCACCAGGACGCTTTTCCATCAGGACGCTTTTCCACCAGGACGCTTTTCCATCAGGACGCTTTTCCACCAGGACGCTTTTCCATCAGGACGCTTTTCCATCAGGACGCTTTTCCACCAGGACGCTTTTCCACCAGGACGCTTTTCCACCAGGACGCTTTTCCATCAGGACGCTTTTCCATCAGGACGCTTTTCCATCAGGACGCTTTTCCATCAGGACGCTTTTCCATCAGGACGCTTTTCCATCAGGACGCTTTTCCATCAGGACGCTTTTCCACCAGGACGCTTTTCCATCAGGACGCTTTTCCATCAGGACGCTTTTCCATCAGGACGCTTTTCCATCAGGACGCTTTTCCATCAGCGCTTCACAAAAAACCCGTAGAGGAGAAAAATGACCAACATGTCAGGTCTGATGGTAACTGTTGTTTCTGTTACGGTTCTAAACAAAGACAACCAGAGACCAGAGCGGGGATTCATCAGAGTCTGAACCCAGAGGACGATCAAAGCCTTCAGATGACATCATGCTGGGCTGAAGGCCATGAAAAGCTGCCATGGCAACCAGGACTGGTTGCCATGGCAAGTAGCCTGGATGATGTGGCGGACCAGTCAAAGTCTCCACCCACTGAAGGCCTAACCGACCCTCAGCCCACATCATCCATGTGCAGAGTTCACCGAGGATAAAGATTAGAGCCAATCTGTATCCTGAAGTTACTGGATAAAGTTACAGGACGACCTCTGGAAACAAGATATCACCGCGTGGGACGCACCAATCAGAGAACGGCAACATGGGGAGAACGGCAACATGAGGAGAACGGCAACATGAGGAGAACGGCAACATGAGGAGAACGGCAACATGAGGAGAACGGCAACATGGAGGAGAACGGCAACATGGAGGAGAACGGCAACATGGAGGAGAACGGCAACATGGAGGAGAACGGCAACATGGAGGAGAACGGCAACATGGAGGAGAACGGCAACATGGAGGAGAACGGCAACATGGAGGAGAACGGCAACATGAGGAGAACGGCAACATGGAGGAGAACGGCAACATGGAGGAGAACGGCAACATGAGGAGAACGGCAACATGGAGGAGAACGGCAACATGAGGAGAACGGCAACATGGAGGAGAACGGCAACATGGAGGAGAACGGCAACATGAGGAGAACGGCAACATGGAGGAGAACGGCAACATGAGGAGAACGGCAACATGAGGAGAACGGCAACATGGAGGAGAACGGCAACATGGAGGAGAACGGCAACATGGAGGAGAACGGCAACATGAGGAGAACGGCAACATGAGGAGAACGGCAACATGGAGGAGAACGGCAACATGAGGAGAACGGCAACATGGAGGAGAACGGCAACATGGAGGAGAACGGCAACATGAGGAGAACGGCAACATGGAGGAGAACGGCAACATGAGGAGAACGGCAACATGAGGAGAACGGCAACATGAGGAGAACGGCAACATGAGGAGAACGGCAACATGGAGGAGAACGGCAACATGGAGGAGAACGGCAACATGAGGAGAACGGCAACATGAGGAGAACGGCAACATGGAGGAGAACGGCAACATGGAGGAGAACGGCAACATGAGGAGAACGGCAACATGAGGAGAACGGCAACATGGAGGAGAACGGCAACATGAGGAGAACGGCAACATGAGGAGAACGGCAACATGAGGAGAACGGCAACATGGAGGAGAACGGCAACATGGAGGAGAACGGCAACATGAGGAGAACGGCAACATGAGGAGAACGGCAACATGGAGGAGAACGGCAACATGGAGGAGAACAGCAACATGGAGGAGAACAGCAACATGGAGGAGAACGGCAACATGGAGGAGAACGGCAACATGGAGGAGAACAGCAACATGGAGGAGAACAGCAACATGGAGGAGAACGGCAACATGGAGGAGAACGGCAACATGGAGGAGAACGGCAACATGAGGAGAACGGCAACATGAGGAGAACGGCAACATGGAGGAGAACGGCAACATGGAGGAGAACGGCAACATGAGGAGAACGGCAACATGAGGAGAACGGCAACATGGAGGAGAACGGCAACATGGAGGAGAACGGCAACATGAGGAGAACAGCAACATGAGGAGAACGGCAACATGAGGAGAACGGCAACATGAGGAGAACGGCAACATGAGGAGAACGGCAACATGGAGGAGAACGGCAACATGAGGAGAACGGCAACATGGAGGAGAACGGCAACATGTATTTTTGAGAGTTTCTGTGTTTAGTGATGCTGTGGGCTGGAAGGGTCGTCATCTTCAGCCTCTGACTGAGGCTGTTGCTGCTACCAGCTCAGTATCAGTTTCCACAGTATCGTCCTGAATGACTCCATCAGTTAGCTCGCTCTGCTAATCCACCTCGTTTGCTTTAGCTGCTCTTTAAATCTCTGTCTGGTCGTTTGGCTAGAAAGATGCAGAAGTAGGGGATAATGGTTCCTGCCCAGTATGACGGATGCTTGGAACTTTCTCTATCTCTTTATCAACTCCTCTGGGATGTGGGGTCAAAGTTCAGTTACTTTTTGAAGATCATCTGCCAGAAGTAAAAACAACATTTTGTTGTCATGGTAAGAAGTCATAGTAAATATAGAACTTTATCAGAACCCTGAGAAATGATTCCCAACGAATCATTTCCCAACCATCAGCTGCAGCTTTGCAATACAAAGTTCTGCTGCCGGATTTTCAAAGTGAAGAGGTTTTATCCAGACTGCGTGACCTTTAACCTTTGACCTGCTAACTGAGGCCTGCAGAGGAAAGAGGAAATCTGTTTCACACCTGATGACCTCTGAGCTCCTTTTTCCTCCTGCTTGAACAATCTGTCCTGCAGGATGAATTCCCACAATGCACCTGAATGGAGTTACCGTGGAGACGCAGACAACGAGGGGCCAATTATGAGGAGAAAGGATGAGTGGGAGGGTGGGTCAGTGGGAGGGTTTATGGGTGGGTGGGTCAGTGGGAGGGTCAGTGGGAGGGTGGGTGGGTCAGTGGGTGGGTCAGTGGGAGGGTGGGTCAGTGGGAGGACGTGTGTTTCCACCTGGTGGAGGACTGGCCTCCATGTTGGATCAGCAGGCGTCACTTTTAGATGTGAAAGCAGAAAAATTAACTCATTTCTCATTTCTAGATCTGAATAAACGTGTTTCTCCGTTAAAACGGAGCAAAGACACCAGACATGTTAGGAGCAAAACAACTGATGATGCACGAAAATAAAAACTATACTGAAGACTGAAGAGACGCAGTTAAGTTTATATAGAGGTCCACAAAACCAAGCTCTTATTTTGATAGTCTACTTCCACTTATCCACAAGGTAATTTTTATAATTTGCATATTTACTAAATAAATATACTAAATAAATGTTTAGTTCCAAACTAAACTTTTGTTTTCCAAATTAAATATTTAGAATTAATCTAAATATTTAGTTACAAAACTAAATATTTAATTTGGAAAATAAATATCTTGTTTGAAAATTAAATATTTAGTTTGGGGAAAAAATACATTGAAACTAAATATTTATGTAACAAACAATATTTAATTTTGAGCTATTTATTTAGTTTGCACATTAAATATTTCCATCAGAATGAAACATTTATACTTCAGAGCTAAGTGTTTAGCTTCCTAATTTATTGTGCAAGCTAAATATTTAGTTTGGAACATTAAATGTCTGAATAAGATGGTGAAAAATACAGCTTTTAAAAATGAGCACTGTTTATGAATCCGGATGCTGTTCTGTTTTCCTCATGATCTCCTGTGTTCCCGCGCTGCAGCCGTGAGGGAACTGCCTCCCATCTGCAGCGACGTCCGGCAGAAGCAGCGGCTCTCCATCGACACGCTGCCTCAGGAAGTCAAAGCTCCGTTCCCCTGCGACCCCGTCATCCCCCTGCGGACCAAAACCACCAAGGAGTTCCAGTGAGTCTCGTCTCTGACGCTGAAACATCCCAGAATGCTCTTCACCGCGCCGCGTTACTCCATCTGCCGTTTCCAACAGGGAGGACGTGGAGCGAGCCGCCCAATCAGGTGACTGGAGGGAAGTCAGAGAGTTTTACCTGACGACCTTCGACTCCTTCGTAGAAATCAACGCCGCCTTCAAGGTAAAATGGATAAATGTCCGCCGCTGCGTCCTGGCTGCTTCCATTTCCTCACCGTGTCTGAATGTCCCGCAGCGAGAGGCCAACGGACTGTTCAACACGATCGAGGACTCAGGGGTCAACGGGAAGTTCGTCAGCGCGGTTTACGACTCGCTGCTCAGCACAGTAAGACCCAAAACCCGGTTCTGATGAGCCGTGAGTTGTGATGGCAACTAATCATCCGAGCTGGCAGGATCAATACATATGAAATAGGAGGGTTCCCAGGACTGAACCTTGAGGGACTCCATGTGACAGAAGCAACCACTGGAGGGCGCTGTGTCTCAGCTCCACTGTAATAGAAATTAAAAACAGTTAGTGTTTAGTTAATTTTAGTAGTTTAAATATTTATAATCATCTGTAACTGAGTCGGATCGATTCATGAGGTCCAACCTTCAGCTCACAAACCGGACTTTTAAAACTTATGAAAAAAGTTCAGCTTTGCTTGAGTTTGGGTTTCAGTTCAATGTTGAGTTTTAAAGCTGGACAAACACAAAGAGCAGACGTCTGTCTGTCTGACTGACTGTCTGTCTGTCTGTCTGTCTCACTGTCTGTCTGTCTGTCTCTCTGTCTGTCTGTCTCACTGTCTGTCTGTCTCACTGTCTCTCTGTCTGTCTGTCTGTCTCTCTGTCTGTCTCACTGTCTGTCTCTCTGTCTGTCTGTCTCTCTGTCTGTCTGTCTCTCTGACTGTCTGTCTGTCTGTCTCTCTGTCTGTCTGTCTCACTGTCTGTCTCTCTGTGTTCAGCCTCAGGACATCCAGAAGTCGGTCTTGAAAGGAATCATCAACAGCCTGCTGAGGGAGTGGAAAGGGTGAGAGCTGCAGCCGCTGCTGGTTTATTGCTTCAGCTTCATCGTTATTAATATTTCCAGACAGAATGAGATCAAATGAAAAATATTTTTGTGTTTCATCCTCCTGCTGGTTCTTGTTCTGCGTTTCTGTTTTCAGGCCTCGGACTAAAGACGACCTGCGGGCGTATTTCGTTCTGATCCAGGTGAGACTGAAAACACGTCAGCTTGTGTTGACCCTCCAGCGTGACGCGGCCGTTTCAGAGAGAAACTGCTGCGTGACGAGGAACCAGAGACACGCGTGTTGCCATGGTGGCTCCCTCCTTTTCCTGCAGCTGTGCATTTTAGGCAGAATATGTAGAAACATTTGTAATGGGAACAAATTTGGATGAAACTGTGACCATGACAGACACTTAACTGTAAACATCAGAGTTCATGGGTTCAGAGTCATTATTACGGCCAGAGCTGCATAATATGAGGCTCAAAAGTATCACAAATTCAAACTGCTAATCCAGTCGGGTAAAGTCCGACTTTAAGCTGTGGATGTTGTTTCTGCTGGACGGTCTGGCTGAGCTTTTCCGGGTAAAATCTTTGACGGTTCAGGGGCGTGTGCAGCTCTGTGCCTGCGCGCATCGCTCTGATCGCCGCCTGCAGCTCAGGCTTCCCATCAGGCTTCTCTTTCTTCAGCGGACGCTTTGTGCGTTCTGCAGCTCTCCGGCCTTCCAGTTGGCTGACAGCAGATCTGAGAGCTCATCTGAGCTCTTTATAGGAACAAAAACCCTGAAACTTAATGGTGCTTGTTGATAACTGCTATTAAAATTCAGGCTGCAGTTCATCTCCAGCTGTGGTTCATCAGAAGTTTGTGCTGGAGAAAACTACAGCTCCAAATCTCTTTCTGCCTCTGATTTTCATCCACTTCGTCTCCTTCCATCCCTGCTGGATGAAACAGGAAACTCTTTTTCAGGCTGCCAATCCAAAAGTACTCAGGCTGTTCAGCATCTTTCTCCTTTTTATTGCTGCAGATTCAAAGAATAATTTGAATCAGCTTTTGGTCATAACGCATCAGAAACTATTCAGCAGCTTTATTGGAGTTCTGCTCGGTTCTGTTCAGCCCAACACCATTAAAGCTGAAGCCGCTCACAGAAACTTTGATTCTGGATTCTGACCCAGTGAACTATTTGAAAACTTTCTGTCTTCAGTTTTGTGCACATTCACAAATTAAGCAGTTTTTTGTTTTTCTGTTCGGCTCTCAGGAAAAGGTTCTTTCCAGAGACTTGGACATTTTTCTGGGGTCTGCTTTTTATTTTTCTCTGCAATTTTTCCATTATCATCAAGTGAGCCAATGAGCTGGCTTCAGATTCAGCCTCTACTTCTTGTTTGTACCCATCATTTGGGATTATATAACCCAGATTACACTGAGGTAAACTCAGAGTCTGAAATGTGAATTAAAAAAACATTAAGCAAAGTGAACAAAATCTATGAGCACAAGGAGCAAAAGATATGAATAAATCTACTAATTACAGATGAATGAACATATATGGAAAGACCTTTACAGCAATACTGAATATGGCAAGACCTGTTGAGGAATAATAAATGACTCAAAGTTCAAACGCCTTTGGACTGAAACAGCTTTACTTTGTTTGTCAGAGTAAATGTGGATCATAGAGCCACAATCTGACTCAAAGAAAAACAAAAAGCAGACAAACCCTCCGACTGCTGTTCCCCAGAAACAAATGAATCTGTTGAACCCCACCTCTGATTCTGTCATAAACTATTCAAAATTCAGTCTATGAACCAAACTCTCCTGTTAGATCCAGACATTCTAACCTCAGGCTCTCAGAGTCAACATGTCAGGATGAACCGTGTCAAAGGTCATGACCCTGTTGTGTCCAGAACCCCCAGTATTCCAGCACCAGCACCTACGTGATCTTCGCTCACCTGCTGCGGCAGATCGCAGCGTTGTCCGAGGCCGACCACCACTTCCTGGTTCACTGGCTCAAGAGGTCAGTCTGTTCATCTTTAACCAAACTACCAAACTGCAGAGTTTATTCAACTAAACGCAGATAAATTCAGTTCTCTGAAGAAAACATCTGAGCTGGTGGTTTTGTCACAGTGAGTAGAAGAGAACATAAATCTAAAGAGAGTTTTTATTATCTGCGTCTTTTCATGGCTGTTTGGTCGGATTAAACAAACGGTTTGAAGTGTTTTCATAGAAAACTGAAGAGAACAAATTATTTCGGTCTAAACGTTTTACTCTCTGGCTCCACTAACACTTTCATTCACATCCACTGCATCTGAGAAGTTCATGTATCTGATTTGAACCAACCCTCAGCTGCAGAGAGTAAAACTGTTTCAATTTTCTGCTTTTAAAATGTCTCTGTGTGAAATTGTGACCTGGCGCAGACGGCATCTGGGGTTGACTCAGAACCTGAGAGGACCAGCGTCAGCCAGCTTCTGTGTTGGTCTCCCCCAGCATGAGTCAGGAGCATTTCAAACATGTTCTTTGTGGGGTTTGATTTAAGAGCAAGCTGCTTCAAATTAGAGGTTCTGTTTAGTTCTGCTCAGATCCTGAAAGCCACGTTTTTCCAGCCGACTCTGCTTTTCTTCTCCCTCGCTCTGTTTTTTCTGTGAAGTCTCTATTTTGGTCCTCCTGTGTTCGCCTTTAACGCCTTGGTGACATGGGTCTGGTTTGGTCCGTCAGGCTGTCGGCCAGGCGCTTCCGGCAGCTGGTGGAGCGCCTCCTGCAGTTCATCTCCGCGCGCCTGTTTCCTGCAGAACCAGACGAGCTTCCTCCTCCGGCCAAGTGTTCCTGGTGGATTCCCTCGGCCACCAAAGTGCTCAGCCTGTTCAGTGAGTCTCACAGACGCCTCGCCGCCGGTTCACCCTGCAGATCGCTTCCACACCGTTTACTGTCTTCCTGCCAGACGCAGCCAACAGCGTCTCCTCTCCTCCCATCATGCCCTTCACCGACTTCTACAACATCACTCTGGAGCACATAGACTTCATGGAGGACTACCGGACCTGGCAGAACTACGGCAACTCAAACAGGTCAGATTCAGTCAATCAAACTGAAGATTTGGCCTGTTTTGTTGTCGGCTTTATAATTATTATAAATTATTTGTGTATAAAGTATATGAAACTGTCTTAATAATTAAGACTGGACAGCCTGAATTAAACTTTTATTATTTAAAGTTTTTTAGCTGCTAGCTAAAGACTTAGCAACGCTAACTCTGAAGCGCTAATCATAAACACTGGTTGTGCTAATGCTAAAGGGCTACAGCCTGATACCCAGTGTATCAGTATATCGCCCCCAACAGGGTCAACTTAGTCATTACTTACCTACCTGTATGGTTTGGGCTTAAGCGTCTGTAGCACTACAGCAATGCATTCTGGGTACAGAATAATTTGCCTCACTGCATCACGGATGGAGAATGTGAGCAGTAGCTGTTTTCGGATTGTTGTTTTGCAAAAATATTCATGAAAAACATGAGAAATGTTTCCAAAAACGCAAAGCTGTCAACAGAAAATCAGTTCTGCTATCATGGAGTCAGCAGAGGCGTGTCCACCGCTGCCGTTCATCACTACTTCAATAAATACACTGAAATAACTTTTCAAGTTCAAATTGCCTGTTTCTAATCTGAACTTCTGGGACATTGTTCTTTGGACTGAGGAGACCAAAGTAGAAATGTTTGGCTAGAATGGACAGAACCATGATTAGAAAAACCAGACAGAACAGATCAGCACCAAGACCTCAGACCAGCTGTCAAGTACGGTAGTGGAGGTGTGATGATATGGGCGTCGTTAGCAGAAACATAACCTGGAAACCTGGCGTTATTGATTGGACCATGGTCTCCTGAGATGTGAGTCCATCTGTCTGACAACGAAGATCCAAACCGGGTCATCAACAAGACAACGATCACAAAATCTACAACAGAAAAATGAAAGAGTCAATGTACAGAAATGGTCTAGTCAAAGTCCAGACGTCAACATGTGAACAGCTCTGCAGTGCTGCCAGAGAGGAGCCGCTTCCAGCTGCCGGGTCACAGGGTGGACTTGGTTCTCCAGATGTTGAGAACAAAATACTTTCTGTGACTACATGTTCTGCAGTTTGTTGGTTAAAATCCTCAGAGAAGTCGCACTCCTCAGATCAGGACGGGGAAAGGTCCAGTTTCCCTCCAGGAACCGCGGCCGGGGTCAACTCCGTCTCAGGGTTCCTGAAAGTCCGATGGAGCGGAGATGAAGAAATGTTCCCACAGCTGCAGTTTGTTCAGAACCGTGGAAAGTCTCACAGAAGCCATGAAGTTTGTTTCACGCTGCGTCGCGCCTCGTTGGAGCCTGACGATGGAAACTGATCCAGAGCCTGCAGTTCAAACAGCTTCAGACGGAAAGAACTCCCTGGCTGGCGTGTCGGGGGATCCGGGTCATGAAGGATGGCTGAGCTTGGATCAGACATCACAGGGCGGTCAGGAACGAAATGTTTCTGTGAGGAAAGTGATCCACTCATTTTGTTTCTTCTTCTTCTCTCCGTCAGGTTTTCTTTTTGTCAGTTCCCCTTCATCCTGTCGACGGTGGTGAAGAAAGCCATCATCCAGAAGGACTCGGAGCAGCAGATGATCAGCCAGGCCAGGGTGAGGAAACGATGCGCTGAAGAATCAGCCGCTGAGGGTCAGATAAAGACGTGTCTGTCTGCTCCACAGCTGAGCCTGGTGAGCAAAGTGTCCCGCAGGCAGAGGGTGGACATGAACCTGCTGTTCCTCAACATTAAAGTTCGACGAGCACAACTCCTGAGCGACTCGCTGGATGAGGTCAGAGCTGACGTCGTTATTGTGATTGTGGGAGAGTTCAGGTGTGTCAGGGTTGGTTTTCACTGAAGAGCTTCAGGTTTTACTCCACGTCTGTCTGAAGGTCAGATCTGGATTCATGACTTATGGACATTTGGTTTGGAGCTTCGTCTGCTTTAATATCTGAGGAAATATCTGAACCCAGAACCTTTACTCTAGATTGTATCACCTTGTGCTCATGACTGAAGGAAGTAGATTTTGTATACTAGAAGCTGAAATGAGCTTCACCTGTAGAAAATCCTGATGATCATCAAACCCTGAGGTTTTGACCTCAGGGTTTGATTTGGCTGGTGAATGGGGTTGTTGACGTAAGTCCATATCAACGAGTGCTTCCTGTGCCAATCAGATCGCTTACACACAACACCTGGCTCGTTTCAGGACGATCCATCCAGGTGGTTTCAGAAAGCAGGACAGAACTGTGGAGAAGAGGCCTGACTGCGTCTCGATCACCAGGGTTTTCCATTTGTATCGGTCAACCTCTTTTTTTAGGTTCTAATGGAGTCAAGTTGGGGTTAAACATGACATCAGAAGACCGGCTGTCCCTGATTGGCTGAAGGCTGGGCTCACGAGAGCAACTCTGTTGATGGCTGATTATGGAAACACCAAAGCAGCTTAAACACCGTAAAGCCATCCAGGGCCACAACAGCCAGAGTTACAACTAAAAACAGGAAGTGCTTTGACCAAATGCTGCTGTTATGCTCTAGTGGACCCACAGACATTAAGGTACCCAGTGAGCAGGTTCCAGCAGAACCTTTAGGCCTTTAAGGAGGATGAGGATCAGCCTGAAGCAGCCGGCGTTAGCTGGAGTTTCAGGATGTGTGAGGAGACCAGCAGAAAAGCCTGTTTTCCTGATGCTCCAGTGAGGGGAAAAGGCTAATTAGTGTTGTGGGAACAGTGGATGGGAGAGTCTGTGAATATAAAGAGCCTGAAGATTAGCAGGAATGTCTGCAGCTCTCCCTCCAGCCGGATCGTAAATCTGAAGTCTTTCCTCCTCTGTGTGAGGTTCACACCAAACGTCTGTAATCCGTCATGTTCAGCACACATGGTTCTGTTCTTCCCCAGACAGCTCTGTGATAAAATATCACACCGAAGCAGCAAGGACAACATTAGTTTGAAGCTTTGTTTGTGTCTCTGTGCAGTTGATGAGGAAACGGTGCGACCTGAAGAAGAAGCTGCGGGTGACGTTTGTCGGGGAGGCGGGGCTTGACATGGGCGGTCTGACCAAGGAGTGGTTCCTGCTGCTGGTTCGTCAGATCTTCCACACCGACTACGGTGAGATTCCACACTGACAGCATTTCTGAAGGTCAGCTCTAAGCTGCAGGTTTTATCTGTCCAAAAACATTTCCTTCCATCGGTCCAGGAAATGGTGGATCTTCCAGAAAGATAAAACTTTGTGTTGTAAAGTTATAGAAATCATAAAGAGTCTTTAAGGTAAAACAGACTCCCCACATCTGAAGCTTTAAAAAGGAAGCTGGAGAAACAAAAGACAACAAACCTTAAGAAGACCAGAATGGGTCATCAGTGAAGGTTGGGTCCATGAGATCCAACGTTCTCTGAAGAAATCGCCGCTTTCAGGGAGCAGCTGGGAATCTGGAAGCTGAATCCTCACTGATGCAAAGTCATCGGAAAGAGAAGCTGCTCTTTATTGAAAGCAAGTGGAAAAAAATAACATTTTTATTGGCTAAAAAGGGAAAGAACAGTTATTAGCCAGCGGCCTCGGTGGATTTGAGCTGAGAGTTTTTGGGTCAGAACGCTGCAGACACTGCTGGTTCTGGAAACTTGGACATTGATCTCTGAACTCAGATCAGGTTTTCTCCTCTCCTTCTTTGTTCCTGACTTCCTCTCATCTTTCTGTTCTGTCGCTCACACCCAGAGATGATTCTGGATCAGAACCCGACCTCGGGCTAGAATCATTAAAGGGCCAGCTGCATGGAGAGAGAACGAGATGTGAGAGTTGATCTGGACTGGAGTAAAGGGCTTGTGAGCATCAGATGAATAGATCTCAGTGACTTTGTTTCTCATTTCTTCCTCCTGTGGGTGGCGCTATAGAGTTGAAGGACCAGGACTCTGGAGATGATGCAAACAGAGGCCCTAGATGATGCCTCATTTAAAACCTTTCTTCCTGAAAGAATAGCTCCATCTGAACTTGAAGGTTGGCTGCAGAGCAACCGACTTTATAAACCTGAGAAGATGATTTAATTTCTCTGGATTTCCAGCCAGATGTTTCTTTTCTTGCTTTTGAATCTTTTCAGTTAAACCAAACAAACGTTAGTCAGAGCATCTGTGCCTTTCACTCCTTCATGGTGTTATTTCTCTCTTTTTCTGTTTCTCGCTCTCTCCGCTGGTCAAGTTGTTCTTTCCATCGTCGCTGCGTCTCTCTGCGGTCGTCTGTGTTTCTGCTGCCAGAGGGACGTCAGCCCAGAGCAAAGACAGTCAATGAGAGCTGTGTTCCCCTCATTAGCTGAGCAGGGGAAGCCCCGACTCTGCCTCACACACACACACACACACACACACACACACACACACACACACACACACACACACACACACACACACACACACAGACAGGTGTCTGCAAACACACACAACCCCTCACACACAGGCTCCTCTATGCGTGGAGCAGCTTCAGGTTCTGATGTGACGCTCGGGTCCAGATGTTTGCCTCCTGTTGGCTCAGAGCGCCGTCGTCCCGACCAATCAGAGGCGGATTAGTGTGGACGTTAGTCAGCCAGTCAGAAACCGGTGAATGAATCTGCTGCATCAGGAGGTTCTTCTAATTGTGATGTTTTATTCCATCTCATCCCGGCCGGCTCTAACGGGAATTGTTTCTGCTCCAGGGATGTTTTCCTTCATGAAGGACTCGCGCTGCCACTGGTTCAGCAGCTGGAAGAGCGACAACTACTCTGAGTTCCAGATGGTTGGGACTGTATCCTTCCATAACACAAAAATCTGGGGTTTTATGTTTGTGTTGTTATTTTGTGCTCTTAATTGACTCCATCCATCCTGGAGGCGGCGCACTCTGCTGGCAACAAATGAAATGGCAGGCCAGACTGACGTAATGACTGACGAATGTTCAGAACCGGAACGGATCCGGGACGCGGTGGCGTTTTGGAACATCTCCTTCACATCTGAATAATGGAGAACATGCATGTGTGCGTGTTGCGTTGTGGTGGTGTTGCCTTCATGTGTGTAGGAAAGCAGAGCGATGCAGCTCTTCAGGCCAGCTGGGAGCTGTCAAAAGGTTATATAACCTAATAGCTGCCTGTTCCTGCCCAGCTCTCTGTGAGCAGTTAAATCACTTCATGGTCGCACACATAAACCTGTTAACACCTTCGTCGCTCTGGTATCGACCCTCATTGCGTGGAAACCTGCAGGGTTTTGGTTTGGGTTCAGTGTGGAGCAGCAGGGAAGAGGAACCCGGACCAGACGCTGTTTGGTTTGAGTCTGGCAGGAGGAGGAGCAGGGGCTGCTTGCTTCTGGGTGTTCCTGCATGGCCCACATGTGTGCTTGTTCTAAAGGCTCATTTATCAGGCTTTGTTCCTGTTCGGTCATTAGAAAGGCTTGGAGGGCGGAGCCAGGCGGAGCCGAGACGAGAGGCAGCGTCTCCTGACACAAACTCTGGAGGAGACAGAAAGTGATGTGATGCAGTGTGAGGTGAAACAGATGGATCAAATACGTCGAGGAGAAAGAACAGAAAGTTCAAATGAGCTGCAGATTGTTTCTGAGCACGATGACGGATCAAGTAAAGAGCAACTCGCCCAAAACACCGAAAAGAAAATCTACTTAGATGCTGAAATTCGTCCCGACTTCTGTCAGGTTTAATCTGTTCTGAAGAACTGAGAACTTTGCTTGGAAAGCTGAACCCATCCAGGAGTTACGCTGTAAAAACACCTGTGACTGGTTGCCATGGAAGTGACCACCTTTTCAGGAGAGCAGTTGGAGCCCACAGCATGACTCTTTTCATCATCCAGAAACAGACAAAAGAATTTAAGCCTCGAATAAAAACGTTTGTGGAAACTGTCGGTCAAATCCGATGAATTCCTGAAGTCCAATCGGAACCTTGGACCGAACACAAAGTTCTACATTTCCATCTGTCTTCAGTCTGCAGCTTAAAGAGATCCTTCAGGTTTTTTCAACAAACATCTAGAGCTAAAATATTTTTTCCCATTTATTGACATATTTTGTATTTTGTAGCCCGTTGATTTTTCCGCCGATCCAGTTACCAGCAGGCCCAGGAGAAGGCGCCTGACTGGAACCGACGGTGCTGACTTTAATAAATGTGTTTAAGAACCTGCAGTCTGTGACTCGATGAAGCTTTTTAACAGGCTTGTCTTGACTTTGGTCCAGTAAGAAAGAACCTGTCTGGTAAAACGAAGGACGAAGGCATAAAACCAGAGAGGTGATGTGAAACACAGAGAGAGAGAGAGACTGCAGTTTTATTCATGTTCTCTAAAGTCAGAGCAGAGATTGTAGAAGACGCTTCACCAAACTGCTGGATGTCTGACCAGAGGGTCTTTCAGGAAGATGCATGAGCAGCTCAGCTTCAGTCTGACCCACATCATTCTGGCTATAATGACCAGAATGGTTGTGGTAAATCTACAGTATGTTTATTTTGCCTTTGCTACCTCTGTGTGTGTGTGTGTGTGTGTGTGTGTGTGCGTGCGTGCGTGCGTGCGTGCGCGCGCGTGCGTGCGTGCGTGTGTGTGTGTGTGTGTGTGTCACCTTCTTGCAATCAGCGCCACTCAGTTCAAACACAGAACCAGAGCACACATGGTGACCACATGTGGCAGCTGGGAGCGGTTTATGAGTGCGTGTTCTGGGCCGCCGCCCTGCAGACCGAAGCAGGAGAAGAAAACCTGCAGGTGGACGAATCGTTGGTCTGCAGGGCTGCTTCTCACTCTGTGGACCACAGAAAGAGTCTCAGCGACTCCCACAGCGAAGCATTGAGATCCTCCAGGCCGCTTCATGTCTGTCTGCGTCAAATGCAGGAAGAAGAGGAATCCGGTCCTCTTCTTCCTGCATGTCCACCTGCTTATCGTTGCAGGGTAGAGCAGGTGCCTGTCTCCAGCTTCTCCATTTGGCTTTAGCTGTTTAATGAGTCGTGACAGTGTGGAGTCCTTTCTGTCTCTTGTTAAGACAGAAAATAGTTTCTGAACTCAACAGAAAGTTAAATATCATTTCTGTTTTAGTCCGGCAGCAGCTGTCTCCATCCTGCAGACCCGTTTGTCTCATGTTTGCAGTGTTTCCATCTTTAACTGTGCTGTGTTACCAGCTGATGGGCTTAGCGGTTTACAACAGCATTGCTCTGGACATCCACTTCCCTCTCTACTGCTACAGGTAACAACACTTCCCTCTTTTCTCAAGTTCTCCTTGTTCACCAGGTTTAATGATCTTCCTCTGCTTCCCTGCAGGAAGCTGCTCACTCCGCCCACTGTGCCACCTGATCCTAATGCCTTTGTTGGCATGGCAACGGCCACCTTGGACGACCTGCAGCAGGTCATGCCTGTAAGGATCACTTACCTGATCAACTTGTTTATTTGTGACCAAAGTATTCAGTTTAAAATAAATAAATTAGAGTTTTGTTTCTTAATTTCTACCATTTAGATCAGAAAAAGGTTTTTTTGTTGGCCACCAGAGGGCGACAGAGTCAGACTCCTGAGTCCATCCAGTTCAAATGATCTCAGTTCTACTTAATGTGTTGCTGATTAAACAGACGTGCAGATCAGCATTTACTCTTCTCTTTGCACATGCATATAAAATGATGCATCTGGTGAAATAACATTTTAAACTAATTCCTTATTGTTTTGTTTTTAATTTTGAAACGTGTAATTTTCACAACTTCAATATGATCAGAGTTTCTTTATTGAACTTAAAGAAATGTAGATTATGTATAGTTTTAAGTGTCAAAGTGAAAAGGAAAATATTTGAGTTGGAAGACGACGTGGGTCACCACGACTATTTTGGGTTTGTTTGGTCGTCTGTTATGATATGATCTGTGCTTTGATATGATGTGGGTAACAAGAGAAAAAGAAAAACTGACTAAACTAACACATTCTGTTAGCTTGGTTACCTCAATTAGTACATATTAGCTTTCCACATTTTAATATTTCATTTGTTACCATAATTAACCAGTGAGCTCTGGCACATCTGTGTCTTTTAGCACGGTTTGTTCTGCTTGTGTGGTTAGTATGGTTAGTTCTGTTAGTACATTTAGTTATGTTAGTACATTTAGTTCTGTTAGTACATTTAGTTCTGTTAGTACAGTTAGTTCTGTTAGTACATTTAGTTCTGTTAGTACAGTTAGTTCTGTTAGTGCATTTAGTTCTGTTAGTACATTTAGTTATGTTAGTACATTTAGTTCTGTTAGTGCATTTAGTTCTGTTAGTACAGTTAGTTCTGTTAGTACATTTAGTTATGTTAGTACATTTAGTTCTGTTAGTGCATTTAGTTCTGTTAGTACAGTTAGTTCTGTTAGTACATTTAGTTCTGTTAGTGCATTTAGTTCTGTTAGTACAGTTAGTTCTGTTAGTACATTTAGTTATGTTAGTACATTTAGTTCTGTTAGTACATTTAGTTCTGTTAGTACAGTTAGTTCTGTTAGTACAGTTAGTTCTGTTAGTACATTTAGTTATGTTAGTGCATTTAGTTCTGTTAGTACAGTTAGTTCTGTTAGTACAGTTAGTTCTGTTAGTGCATTTAGTTATGTTAGTACATTTAGTTCTGTTAGTGCATTTAGTTCTGTCAGTGCATTTAGTTCTGTTAGGGCATTTAGTTCTGTTGGTAGTTAGTGGTTAAAACCTTTTTCTTTATTATAATAATTAATTTTGTCATCACTGTTAACTTGTTTTGCAACTCATTAACTCTGGTTAACGCTGTTAGCACATGTTGCTTTGCTAGCATGACTTCAAATGGGTAAGCAAATCAGCCTTTTCATGCTAGTTAGCTCTGTTAGGATGGCTAATACTGCTAACAGTTAGCTCTGTTACCAACATGCCCACTTCGCTGCACTACCAGGCTGATATAACTTCCAAATCAAAGACGTTTCATGACAGATACGGATTAAAATATCTGTCTAAAGTAAATTGGCCTTTCAGTTTGACCCGTTGCAGCGATAGCCTGTCTAAACATAAGACATACCTGCGTAGATAACTCAGTGTCCACTTTAGGAACCTCCTAAATCCTTTTTGTTCCCTGTGACTGCATTGTGAAATGCTTCTCTGATATTATAAATAGCTAACTGAGTCTTGTGCACAGCTAGCTCATAGCCAGAGCGAGCTGATTGGTTAGCTGCCGTCCATTAGCAGCTCTGCAAGTCAGTCAGGCAGGAAAGTGTCTGGTTTTGGTCATCAGCCAATTATTTAGTGCATCTGATCTGGCCTGACCTCGATCTGGCTGAGAGCGTTAAAAAGTAGAATCATGGATCAACTACCAACTTTATTTATAAAGCACTTTAAAACAACTCAATTCGAAGATATTTGACCAACACCATTAGCTGTTCAATATGAATCAACCTCTCATGTTGAATGTGTGACACTTGGCGTTGACATTTATTGGACCCAGGCATGAAGATTGAAATATTTCTAGTCCTTAATGAGCTGACAGCTGCTTCCCATGTTCTAGAGCAGAGATTGGGAATGCTGACGGACCCAACAGAACACAATGTGACTGATGTCAGAATTCAGTCAGAGAAAGATGATGAAGTGTCTCCAAACAGTCGCTCCCAGTTACCTGATCCACAGGCTGCAACGCATCCAAAACCTTCCTGACTGCGAAGGTCAAAACTCTGACAATCACCACACACACACACACACACACGCACGCACGCACGCACGCACGCACGCACGCACGCACGCACGCACGCACGCACACACACACACACACACACACACACACACACTGTAATAGGCCGAGGAGTTGTATAACTGGAGGATATCAGTTTGAAGCTTTCAGTACCAAACGTTTCCTGTATAGAAACCCAGACGTCCTTCAGCAAAATGAGATTTAGCTATTTTTTTCTCAAAAAGTCTTACATTTATAAAATAAAGAGAGACAACAGATGCGAAAAGTTGTGAAAAGTTTGCTGTGTTGCTTCAGGGCGCTCTGACTCTAACTGTGACAGCTGAACCTGCAGCATCTCATGCTTAAAGATGTTGTTGCTCCATATCTGCAAAGTGAAGATGGGACTGTGT
>NW_026562501.1:202500-310000 GCF_027474105.1 Poeciliopsis prolifica | reverse complement strand
GCGGTTTTTAAGCGGTGCTACACCTGAACTGAATTTGGTCTTCCTGGGAATTTTAGCGCAGCGGCGAATGTTGCAAGTTTAAATCCTGTTGATGAAGCGATTCTTCTGGTCAATCAATCAAAGAAGGCCAGTTGTTGAACATTCCCAGAGCAGTAATTAAACTAAAGCTGTAAACAATATGTGAAAGTATTTGCATTTAAGGTCATATTTAAGATATAAAATCTGTTTTATCCTGAATTCGTCTGATTTATCTTCACCTGGTTCAGATTCTGTAAAACTTTTGCATCTTTTCCATCCAGTTATCAGCCAGTTAATCCAACAATAATCAGCAGAAATATTTATAGCTGCACATGAATCCTTCAAACGTTCGCTAAAGGAATGCTGTTGACTTTTAGGCAGTAAATATTATTTCATAATTTAAAAAGGAATTAAGTTGTTTATTTGTATCTTTTAGTTTATTTATAATATTGAATAAAAAGGTTAAAATATGAAATATTTGAAATCAGATTCGATCATTTAGTTGTCAGAATAATAAAGTATTTTTTGGTTTCAGCCCTGAAACCTGCAGGAAGAGATTAAATGTCTGGACATCGTCGATATTTTTGCCTCCAGTGGAGGAACTCTCATTTTCATGTTGTCATGTTTTCATATGTTTGTTGCTGCAGCTGCTGCGGCCGGAGGAGGTGGAGATGCTGGTGTGCGGCAGTCCGGAGCTGGACATGAGCGCCCTGCAGAAAGCTGCTCAGTACGAAGGCTACAGCAAGATGGACGCCACTGTGAGGTAAACGCCTCCTGCAGAACCTGGACCGGACCATATGGAGGCCCAGCTGCTCAAGTGTGTGTGAAAGGAGAGCTGTTTGTCAGAGCAGCATGACAGAACCTGGTTCCCAGTGCTCCCAGTAAGCAGGGTGTGCTGGTTCTCCTCCAGGTTCTTCTGGGACGGTTCTGGCGTTCCCTTGGAGCTGCAGAAGAAACTGCTGCACTTCGCCACCGGCAGCGACCGCGTTCCCATCGGGGGAATGGCCGACCTCAACTTCAAGATCTGCAAGATCGACGTTCCGGCAGACTGGTGGGTTCATGGGACGTCTGACCGTCCATCAATGTGTCCATCAATGTGTCCATCAATGTGTCCATCAATATGTCCATCAATATGTCCCTTCATGAATCTCTGGAATAAAACCTAAAACCAGAGAAGCTTTCATGCTCTTCCACCTTTTGACACGACAAAATAAAAACTAAACCCTTCAGACACAAAAGAAACTCAAAAGTCTTCAACTCATCTTTTAATTGATTAAAATAGTGACCTATTAGCTTCTTTTCATGTCTTAGCTTCGTAGCTTTTAGCTTTGTAGCTTAGCTGGCCGTTTACTATGAGGTGTCCTGTGGCAGCTGGACGTTTTCCCATGGACAAACTTTCCATAGCATTGAAGCTCAGTGAATGGTCGGGGGCCCAGCAGCTGAAACCAACTCTGAAACACACTGAGTGTGTGTGTGTGTGTGTGTGTGTGTGTGTGTGTGTGTGTGTGTGTGTGTGTGTGTGTGTGTGTGTGTGTGTGTGTGTGTGTGTGTGTGTGTGTGTGTGTGTGTGTGAGAGAGAGAGAAACCATGCTGCTCTGACAAACAGCTCTCCTTTCACACACACTTGAGCAGCTGGGCCTCCATATGGGCCAGATTATGTTCCTATAGCTGCACATATACAGATAGCTGCTGGAGGAATCCTCTCTCTCTCACACATACACACCCGTATGGGTCGTGACCCCAGAATGGAGTCAGATCCAAAGAAAACCAGGTTGACTGAGTTCAAGTCCAGACTGGGCGGCCGTGAACTCGCTCACCTTCCTGCTGTCCTATGACGATGCTGCAGCCCCGCCTGTTACGATGCTGCAGCCCCGCCTGTTACGATGCTGCAGCCCCGCCTGTTACGATGCTGCAGCCCCGCCTGTTACGATGCTGCCGCCCCGCCTCGTAAGATGCTGCCGCCCCGCCTGTTACGATGCTGCAGCCCCGCCTGTTACGATGCTGCAGCCCCGCCTCGTACGATGCTGCCGCCCCGCCTCGCTCGATGCTGCAGCCCCGCATGTTAAGATGCTGCCGCCCCGCCTCGTACGATGCTGCAGCCCCGCCTGTTACGATGCTGCCCCCCCGCCTGTTACGATGCTGCAGCCCCGCCTCGTACGATGCTGCAACCCCGCCTGTTACGATGCTGCAGCCCCGCCTGTTACGATGCTGCAGCCCCGCCTCGTAAGATGCTGCCGCCCCGCCTCGTACGATGCTGCAGCCCCGCCTGTTACGATGCTGCCGCCCCGCCTGTTACGATGCTGCAGCCCCGCCTCGTACGATGCTGCAACCCCGCCTGTTTACGATGCTGCAGCCCGCCTGTTACGATGCTGCAGCCCCGCCTCGTAAGATGCTGCCGCCCCGCCTCGTACGATGCTGCAGCCCCGCCTGTTACGATGCTGCCGCCCCGCCTCGTACGATGCTGCAGTCCCGCCTGTTACGATGCTGCAGCCCCGCCTCGTACGATGCTGCCGCCCCGCCTCGCTCGATGCTGCAGCCCCGCATGTTAAGATGCTGCCGCCCCCCTCGTACGATGCTGCAGCCCCGCCTGTTACGATGCTGCCCCCCCGCCTGTTACGATGCTGCAGCCCCGCCTCGTACGATGCTGCAACCCCGCCTGTTACGATGCTGCAGCCCCGCCTGTTTACGATGCTGCAGCCCCGCCTCGTAAGATGCTGCCGCCCCGCCTCGTACGATGCTGCAGCCCCGCCTCGTACGATGCTGCAGTCCCGCCTGTTACGATGCTGCAGCCCCGCCTCGTACGATGCTGCCGCCCCGCCTCGCTCGATGCTGCAGCCCCGCATGTTAAGATGCTGCCGCCCCGCCTCGTACGATGCTGCAGCCCCGCCTGTTGCGATGCTGCCGCCCCGCCTCGTACGATGCTGCAGCCCCGCCTGTTACGATGCTGCAGCCCCGCCTGTTACGATGCTGCCGCCCCGCCTCGTACGATGCTGCAGTCCCGCCTGTTACGATGCTGCAGCCCCGCCTCGTACGATGCTGCAGCCCCGCCTGTTACGATGCTGCAGCCCCGCCTGTTACGATGCTGCAGCCCCGCCTCGTAAGATGCTGCCGTCCCGCCTCGTAAGATGCTGCCGTCCCGCCTTGTATGATGCTGCAGCCCCGCCTGTTACGATGCTGCCGCCCCGCCTGTTACGTTGCTGCAGTCCCGCCTCGTATGATGCTGCAGTCCCGCCTCGTACGATGCTGCAGTCCCGCCTCTTACGATGCCGTTCAGGTGGATCATTTTCAGGTCCTGTAGCCCCAACCTGAGCCCACATCACCATCCCTCCACCACCATGCTGAACAGGCATAAGGCATTTCTCCTAACCTGGTTTAATATAGTCAAACATTAAATGTCTAGTCAAGTTGACTGCAATATCTGTAATGAATTAATTAGGCTTTAATATGAAACTATCAATAAAATAAACATTTTCAATGCAAAAACATTTTTGCTGCTAAATTACTGAATATACAGACATCTGAGCTCAACAACAAACATTTTATTATTTTAATCCTTTTTGTTCTTCATGTTTTTCAACCATCAAAGTTTCTGAAGCAGAAATTCTTCATCCTGCTTTTCATCAGTACATTTAATTTACTGGTCATGAAAATGTCTGTTTGGTTTGTGATGCTGATTCTGTCAGATTTACAGGCAGAACAGGAATGTGTGAATAATAAGGAATTTAAAAAATACAATTAAAAATTTCAGTGTGATAAAATTTATGTGGATAATTAATGGAAATGAAAGCGTTAAAGTCCCGGTCCTGGTCCTGACCCTCCCCAGGTCCTTCCACTTGAGCGCTTCGTTTCTCCGGTAAATGTGAAAACCATCCACAGCTTAGCTCTCACCGGCTCCCACAGCACTTAAACCAGTGTGTGTGTGTGTGTGTGTGTGTGTGTGTGTGTGTGTGGGTGTGTGTGTGTGTGTGTGTGTGTGTGTGTGTGGGGGGGGGGGGGGGGGGGGGGGGGGTGGTGTCGTGTTTACACACTGTGGGTCTTTGTGTCAGAACTATAGAAATCAGAGTGAGCCCAGTAGCCAGAATATGCTGCCATGAATCTGCTGAGCTTCATTAAAATGTCTCCTTCATGTCTTGCTGGATTTTCTTGTTTTTCCTCTTAAGCTGCTAATCTGCACCTCCAGGTTCCTCTGGATCCTGTGGATCTTATGTATCATGTTGCTAAGATAAAAGGTTGGATTTAGCGTTTTAGCATTAGCTCCCAGTATATACCATGTTGATATGGTGTGTTAGCGTTAGCAGAGCTAAAGCTTAGAGCCATACCCTCCTCTTCCTCAGATATGGTTTAATCTGAATTTGGAATCTGGTTTCTGTTGACCGTGTAAAAAAAGCAAAAGTTCCTGGATGAATGTTGGTCCTGAAGGCATCAGTCAGTTTGCTCTGCTGAAAGAGGCGCAGCTCTCTGACCCGTTGATGTCGGGCTGTTTGCTAACGTTGAACTTCCTCTCCGTCTCCTCAGGCTGCCCATCTCTCACACCTGCTTCAACCAGATCTGTTTGCCTCCGTATCGAACGCGGAAGGAGCTCAAACACAAACTCACCATCACCATCTCCAACGCCGAAGGCTTCGGCCTGGAGTGAAGGCCAACAGCACACCAGCAGAGACTGTCACACTGCCGTGGATCTCTGTGGATCTCTGTGGATCAGGAACTGAGCAGGTCCCATTGTCTCCTGATAGGCAGATCAGACCGGAGCTTTAACCCACCAGCAGAACAACGGCTCATCAAATGGCTTCATTTCCACATCGACTCTGTTGGTTCTGCTTTAACAACCTGATAAACACAAACCAGATTGATCTGTAACACTGTGCTAAAGCTTTACACAGTTTCTGTTTATTTCCTTGTTGCAGAGCTGAAGCAGACTCTCTGCTGCCAAGTGCCTGAAAGAACAAACCTGATGCCATTGACTATCCATTCCTGTTTCAGACCTTCTGTTTTATTGATGAACCTTTTGCACAGTATTGTTGATGTTATCTGGGATATAACTCTGACTCGTCTCTGATCAGTGAAAATAACTTTAAAAGTTTCCCATGTTAATGTTGTAACACTGAGTTCTTGTTGAAGTCAGAAAGGTCCAGTCATCAGTGGAGCCTCCAACGTCAGGCAGGATGGATCTGCAGAAAGCAAACAAATGGCTGAAGACTCAAATGAACAACATCCTCCTGTAATGGCTGCCGGTCTGGATTCAAACATGGCGTCCAACTGTATTGATTCTAAATCTATCGATTTACAAACAAACTGAACAAAACAGTTGAAAAATCCTAAACTTTCATGTTATGGTCTGCACACCTGATCCCATATATTTAAATATGGCCGCCATCCAGGAGTTATTATTCATGTTAGAGTCGCCATGTTTTCCAGTTGGTCTTATCATGCAACATGTTTTGCTTTTTGCAAAATGCTCCCATTTCATTAACATCAGAGGCTCCGTTTTATTGTTTCTCAGGTATTGATTTGAATCAAGAATATTTTTTCTGGTCCTGTTTATTCGCACACCGTTGGTTACAAACGGATTAATCAGGAGAATGGAGGTGTTGAGGTTTAACTGAAGGTAAAGCTCATGTAAGTAAGCTAGCTTAACGGTGTTTCCTGTCAGGCTGCAGTCCTGGCGTCTGACACTTTATGATTTCCAGAAGCGTTTTTTATTTGCTTTGTTTGCAGCACACTGTTTCGACTGAACGCTTTACTCTGGAGAATGCTTTTGTATATTACGAGACGTAGCCTGTGGCTTATTTGCGTTGACATTGCGGCCTGTTTGATTGAACAGAGGCTGCAGCAGAAGTGTTGCTTTGCGTTGTTTTGTCGGTGTGACGTTCAGGAGCCTGCAGACCGGCTGGGAGAGGAACCATCTTCCAGATGGGCTGCTGTGTTTGTGTTTGGTGCTTTTAAATTATTACTCCTTGTTTCAGGACGTCCAGTCCGGGTCCAACTGCACCAGATCGGTCTTGCCACTTTATAACACCTTCCACTTATTGATCACTGCTTGATGCTCAGACCAGTTCTACCCGACTGACCCATTTCTTTACCTTTAAGATCGAAACCTTGGATCTAGAAATTAATCATCTTCCAGTTGCAGGTTGGAAAATCAGGGATGTGTTCATTATTTCATTAGATTGAATTAAAAAGAAATTCAGTTAAAACTGTTTATCAAACTGTGTATCTCTGTGAAGCGGCATGTTGGATGTAGAGGTTGGTTTCTGACGGGAAGAAATGCATCATTGGATCCATAACTTGAAAAATCCTGAGCTTTGATCTAAATATTGGACAGTCTTCAAATCAGTCACAATAACACCAGAGTCCAATTTTAACCAGTAATCCTGAAATTATTCTAATAAAACTCAATAAATTCTCTGATTGATTGAGATGATCATGATTCCCAGTTTACTCCTAGTCCAGTAACTGGACCGACTGGATTTAAAATCCCAAACTGCAACTGCAGGTTTATGATCATTTCTGTGTTGAAGTTTAAATGTGAAACATCAGAATATCAAACACTCATTTCACAGAGTTATGATTAATGATTAGCGGTTAGTTAAATGCAGTTGGATGTCACTGGTTAACCACTGGTGGCTAAAAGCCTGGAGTCCAGCAAGATGTCCTGCAGGATGACCTGCAGTGACCTGCAGGATGACCTGCAGTGACCTGCAGTGGTGGATCTAGTTCTACCGCTGGCCCGGCTCCAATCCGGGTCTCTGGTTCTGCGGCTCCCTGTGGTCTGGAAAAGATCCTCCCTCAACATGTTCAGTTCTCACTGAAGCAGCTCCTCCACACGCCTGCAGCCCAGAACATTCAGCTGATTTTACCGCTCAACGCGTCTGTTTCAGTGTTGGTTCTGGATCTACGGTGCTGTCTGGTCCAAACTGAAGTATCCAGGCAACGGTGGAGAAACTGTCCAAATTTACATGGCTGTAATCTGGGTCACTCATTCACTCAGCCAACAATGGATCCTTTATGTGATGTAATGATGGGGCTGGAGCTGCTCTCTGCTTAGAGACGGACCGGGCCAGAACCCCAGAACCGGTTCAAGGCTGGATTCTGACATGACTCAGAACTGTGTTTGACTTTGACTCGGTTCTGTTGTACGTCAAATGGACCAAACTGTGTCAGGTTATACAGTGGAGGAGTGAAGACCCGGTTGAAGATCCAGTTTGAAAATAGTTCAAACTGGTTCCCGGGTTTGTCGAGATGTAAGTATTTTCTCTGGTCAGGTGTTTAAATTAAACGAGGACGGATCGGAGGAGCAGCTGACCCGTGCGTGACCCGGTTTGTAAACCCGCTTGGCTTCTGCTGCTGTGTAATGTACAATGATGTGACCCGCAGATATTTGCAATAAACCCAAACGAGGCTCTGGCCTCCTGATGACAGCGGCTGCTGAACGAGTCTTCATTTGTTTGAGTCGGTGGTGAAATGCCAGATACAGGAAAGAGTTTTATTCTGAAAGTCTCATTGAGGCTGGCAAGAAAATCCATTATAAGATTGAATGGTGAAATTAATTTACATCCTACAGATGCATTTTTTAATCTGTGATAAAGTGATGGACACTAAATGCACAAGCTTTTTAATAAATGCTGCTTTTATTTTTTAATCTCTTTCTTGTTGAGTATTGCTGGTTCTGATCAGTGACCCGGTTGGTTCCTGTTCCTGTGCACCAAACATGTTGTCTAATTTACATCTGAGCAGTTTTATATCCCTTCAGCCCCCAGGGCCCCATGTGGGCTCCATCAGGGCCCCATGTGGGCTCCATCAGGGCCCCATGTGGGCTCCATCAGGGCTCCATGTGGGCCCCAGGTGGGCTCCATCAGGGCCCCAGGTGGGCTCCATGCAGGCCCCATGCGGGGCCCATCAGGGCCCCATGCGGGCTCCATGCAGGCTCCATCAGGGCCCCATGTGGGCTCCATCAGGGCCCCATGCGGGCTCCATCAGGGCCCCATGTGGGCTCCATCAGGGCCCCATGTGGGCTCCATGCAGGCCCCATGCGGGGCCCATCAGGCCCCCTTGCAGGGCCCCCTGTGGGCCCCATCAGGGCCCTGATGTGAAACCTTTTCCTCGGTGGTCAGCGGATTCAGCAGCTTCCATTAGAGGTCAGTGAAAAACTTCTGCATTTAATTCTGTTTTTGCTGAAATTCATTTTGTGTTTATTTTGGTTACTGCAGTGTTTTATGTTTTATTTTGAAATGTGCTATGAAGTTTTATTTACCACCTGTAACAACATTCCTGTAGTCTTTCTGCGTTCATTGTGATATTTCATGTCATGAGAAACTCGGTGGGATGGGGGGGGCCCGGTGTGGCCCCGGCCCCTGTGAAGGCTTTGTCTGGGGTTGTGGTATGGCCCCTGGGGGCCCCAGGCTCTCCAGGTGGGACGGTAACCTGCGCTCCCAGTCTGGTTCATCTTGGTTTCCACTGCGGCGGTGGGCTGGGCCCCTGTGGGAGCCCTGGGGCCCTGTGGGAGCCCTGGGGCCCTGTGGGAGCCGGTTGGAGGTCTTGGGGCCGTACGTCTCACCCGGTGACTCTTTGGGGCCTGGACAGAACTCCTGTTCCAGGACAAGTTCTGAACGCTGGTGATTTGTTGAGATCAAAATCTGTTTTTTTCCGTTCTAGGAACCAAGCTAGCGTCGGCGCTGGAGCTTGGTATCAAGATGGAGGACGCTCTGCGGCCCTGTTCACCACCATGTTGTTTCCTCCGAGGAGCCCACAGAACGGATCCGCTGGTGGGCGGAGTCACATGATGGGGAAGTCCTGGTCCGGATCGCCAGGATCAGGACAGATCTGTGACAGCATGTAAAGCTGAAGTCAGTGTGGTTCTGTTGCTCAGCACATTTCATTCAGACCTTTAAGGAATGTCTTCCACTGAGTCGCATCCGGTCTCATCCAGAGGTTTTCCTCTCTACATTCTTAAGGAGGTTCCAGATTCCTGCGGAGTTTAACCAAAGGAAGTGGAAGTATGTCGGCCTGTTGGACGTCTGCTGAAATCTTCTTGGTCTTGAAGTTTTTGTGTTCAGGCTTTTTGTCCTCACAGCCTATTCAGGTCAGATCTTATCTCCTATTAAACAAACCAAGAATGTAGGCCATGGCCAGCAGCCCTTTGTCAGTCATCAACCCACCAACAGGCCTCCATTATGCCTTCAATCAGCTGCAGACAGGCTGACTTAGCAGATTTCAGACCATTCATTTTCTAAAATAATCACACAATAGCTGCTGGGTGTTGAGCCAGAGACTCTGCTCTGCCAGCGACACAGAGGCCTTTCATTCAGCCGCACAGGCCGTCCTTTCACCGCGCCGTCTGATCGAACGGCCTTCGTCAAAAATAACTTTCTGACCAGTTGTGGAAATTTCCAGAGCGGTTTGATTTTTTCTCCTTTCTATAAATCAGAGGACCGAATCGTTCCTCTGATTTATTCCACCTACAAACACAGAAACAACATAAACTGAACATAAACAGACCAGCTGGATCTTTAATGTCGGGGTCAGGGTCAGAGTCAGGGTCATAGTCAGGGTCAGAGTCAGGGTCAGAGTCAGGGTCAGAGTCAGGGTCAGAGTCAGGGTCAGAGTCAGGGTCATAGTCAGGGTCAGAGTCGGGGTCATAGTCAGGGTCAGAGTCAGGGTCATAGTCAGGGTCATAGTCAGGGTCAGAGTCAGGGTCAGAGTTAGGGTCAGAGTTAGGGTCAGAGTAAGGGTCAGAGTCAGGGTCATAGTCAGGGTGAGAGTCAGGGTCAGAGTTGGGGTCATAGTCAGGGTCAGAGTTAGGGTCAGAGTCAGGGTCAGAGTAAGGGTCAGAGTAAGGGTCAGAGTCGGGGTCAGAGTCGGGTCAGAGTCAGGGTCAGAGTCGGGGTCATAGTCGGGGTCAGAGTCAGGGTCAGAGTAAGGGTCAGAGTAAAGGTCAGAGTCGGGGTCATAGTCGGGGTCAGAGTCAGGGTCAGAGTTGGGGTCATAGTCAGGGTCAGAGTTAGGGTCAGAGTCAGGGTCAGAGTAAGGGTCAGAGTAAGGGTCAGAGTCGGGGTCAGAGTAAGGGTCAGAGTCGGGGTCAGAGTCGGGGTCAGAGTCAGGGTCAGAGTCAGGGTCATAGTCAGGGTCAGAGTCAGGTCAGAGTTGGGGTCATAGTCAGGGTCAGAGTTAGGGTCAGAGTCAGGGTCAGAGTAAGGGTCAGAGTAAGGGTCAGAGTCGGGTCAGAGTCGGGGTCAGAGTCAGGGTCAGAGTCGGGTCATAGTCGGGGTCAGAGTCAGGGTCAGAGTTGGGGTCATAGTCAGGGTCAGAGTCAGGGTCAGAGTTGGGTCATAGTCAGGGTCAGAGTTAGGGTCAGAGTCAGGGTCAGAGTAAGGGTCAGAGTCGGGGTCAGAGTAAGGGTCAGAGTCGGGGTCAGAGTTGGGTCATAGTCAGGGTCAGAGTTAGGGTCAGAGTCAGGGTCAGAGTAAGGGTCAGAGTCGGGGTCAGAGTAAGGGTCAGAGTCAGGGTCAGAGTTGGGGTCTAGTCAGGGTCACAGTTAGGGTCAGAGTAAGGGTCAGAGTCGGGGTCATAGTCGGGGTCATAGTCGGGGTCAGAGTCAGGGTCAGAGTCGGGGTCATAGTCAGGGTCAGAGTAAGGGTCAGAGTTAGGGTCATGAACCTCATTCTTGAGGTTAAACACATTTAATGCAGATAAAGAGATTAAATTAAGTCATAAACGTCACCAGAAACAACTAAATAATTCACTAAGAACTTTTAAACAGCTTTTGGTTTGGTCCATCTGCCTGTTAATGGAGCTCCAACATTTTGGATCTAAAACCTGGAGATGAAAATCAAACACGCAGTTCTTCACCTTTCATCTGAATCCAGTTTCATATTTTTCCATCACCTTTTACCCTCCACATCATTTCAACTTTGCTCAGATACAATCAACAGAAGTTGATCAAAGGGCCGAAGTGGAACCGACCAACCAGGCCCAACCTTTTCAAACCCAGTTATTTGGAGACAAACAAGCTGCAGGTCGGCCTGAAGAAGGTGAAACCAGGGGAACTTTTGTATTTTAAAAACACGATGTGCTGTTGTCTTCTGTTGACCGTTGACCCAATCCGGAGTTCAGTCACTCTTTGTTTTCTCTTCTACTGATACCAGATGTTTGTTCCTGGTAGCAGCAACTCAGTGTTGGTCAAGGAGAAAAGTCAAAGTTACATAACCGACCCAGAGTCCAGATGATAGTTAGTTTCCATGTTATGGATCTAATTTCTGTGCAAAATGACCAAATATAAGCAGAACAGAATGGAAGGATGTAAATGAACACAGATTCAAATGTTTGTCACAGACATTTAATTTGCTAGTGTTGGGATGTTCTCCATGAGCTGGACATGTTTCTGGTATGTGACTGTTAACGTGTAACTTTCATCATCCTGAAGTGGAGCCTCATAGGTGAGTTATGGGGGCGGAACTTCCAGTCCCGTCACGTCTGAGGATTCAGGTCCGAACATGAACCGAGGCAGAACCCTGGCGGGTTTCTTCTCCTTCACAGCAGATTAAACTGCAAACAGCAGATTAAAGCTTAATCTGTGTGAAAGCTCCAAACAGCAAAATTCATCTTTTTAAGAGAATCAATGCACTTTCAATGTGTTTCTGGAAACACACATACTTTATACCTCAGGTTAGTAGCTGTTCAGAGAGAAACAGTGTTTCCCATAAAAAAAAGCATTTTATCCAGCAGTGGAATAATCCAGAGCCTAATGGTATGCAATGATCACTTTACACCCAAAAACCCAGAGAAATGCATTTCACTGCTAACTTATCACAACATTTAACTCAAACATGCAACACTTTTATTATTTTATTTTATTATTATTTTATTTATTTATATACTGAGCTTCCAGATTACAGGATTTCTTATTTGTTTGAACAGAGATTAAACTCAGATTATTAAAGAGTTCATGGATCGTTGACTTTGGTGTTTGTCCAACAGAGATGACTCAGTTATGTAACATGTTTCAGATCAGCAGATGGGCTCTATTTATGGCTTTAACACCAATAAATGCATGTTTGCACTAAAAACATGACATAATGAGATTATCTTCACTATTGACTCGTCTCTAATTGTTTTGTCGTGTCAGACTCGGGCAGAATCAGCGTTCGGCGTCAGGCCTGCGTCTCTTCCTGCTGCAGCTGAATGACCTCTATTGTGCAAGAGACACGTCCTTCATCACACCTGCAGCTCCGCCAGGTGAGAACAATCACACATCATTTCCCAATGCAGCTTGACTCAGGCCAGGCAGGCTGCCATCATCCACAAAACATTCAGAGTAAATATCTGCATCATGAGGTGTCAGATTCATCAGCTCCGACCCGACCGACCCGAGGAGCCGACCCACACTAATCACAGCAGAGCAGAGAGGAAGGGAGTCAAAATAAAATGACTCCAACTTGAATAGAATTCATTTTTATTTAATTTTGTGTATTTTATATGGAACACCAATTAAACACAAATCAGAAAAAGTACAACAAAAGAGATTTTAGATAGTTTTTTCATTTTCTGGTTTTCAACCTATCAGGCTAACAGCTAACTGCTACCAAGCTAACAGCTAACGGCTACAAGCTAACAGCTACCAAGCTGACAGCTAACTGCTAACAGCTAACGGCTACAAGATAACAGCTAACTGTGAACGGTGGTTATGTTTAACATTCACAGTAAAGTTCTGACAAAACAAAAAAAGTGAAGTTTAAATCACCATTATTAGATAAAGTTTCACCACATTAAACTCTGAAAGCTTTAAAACTAAACAAGTCGGTAACCAGAACGTCTGGTTACACATAGCTAGAGCTACCACTAAACAAATTAAGTACATTTAGGGTAAATTTGGTGTTTTAATTGCTCCTGGATTGGCTACTTCACAAATTCCAGCCAATAGCATCTCTAGTAGCATTGAGCTTTACTGAGCTTCCAAAATTGATTTTCCTTCAAATATCTACAGAAAAATTGACAAATGACAGAGTTTCTGTGAGTAAACTGAAGTTATGTTCCACCAAACATGAGAGGATCCGGCTCCGATGTGATTTAAACAGTTCAATTCTTGCTTTGCTTTGTAATTTTAACCTACCAGTCACTACCATACACCAACGTCTGGATCAGATGTTGGTTTTACTGCAGTAGAAAAGGAAGAAAACCCAAAACTCTGCTGTAAAGAAAGAACAGGAAAAAACAGCAAATAAAAGTTTAATTAAATTCTTCAGTGTTGGTAGCTGTAATTATGTCTTAATGTGACATGAATCCAGCCGACATGAGGTTGGGGGTTCGGTCGGGTTCTGGTCGGTTTTAATCACTTTCCCATGTTGGGTGTAAACAGACAGCATTGTCCATTTAAATGGATCTGATCTTATCTGGGCTGCGGAGGCGATTCATCTGTGGCTTCCAGAGATGATTGTTGGTTTGAAACTGAAATAATTTCAATGAGAATCAGCGGCTGAAGCCGTCTGCTGCAGCCCTGTCTGCTGCAGCCCTGTCTGCTGCAGCCCCGTCCGCTGCAGCCGTCAGCAGCCGTCCTCAGCTGAACTCTGAGGCGCAGCTCGCCTCGCTGCTGGCTTCACAAATAGCTGTGAGAGCCAAAATAACTGCAGTCACATCCATCAGCATACACAGCCTGTGTCTCACACTTTATCTGCACCGCCTTCAAAAACACACATTCATGTTTAAAAAGAGAAGTTCATAAAGTTTTGTTTGGCCAGAGAGCCCCTCGCTGCTGTTCGGCCCAGTTATGAAAAAGCTCTTTGTGCTCAGCAGATCCTGTTTGCAGGCTGCAGAACGTCAGGGTTTGACTCAACAGATTTATAGACGTTGAAAAGGAGGAGAAAACAAGAGCTGGCGGCGGAAAGCCGCCGTTGCACAAGCAGCTATTTCAGCTTCGTCACCACTTCTTCCTCACTGAGGGGAAGGCCGAGCAGCAGAGGAGAAAAACCAAGACGATTCTGAAATCTGCCTGATGTGGTTGTGTTTATATTAACTTATCAGAAACAGGTTGGGGCAGGTTCTAGCAGTCTTTGGTTTGTTTAAAAGCAGCTCAGGTCCATGTAAACTCTGCAAACTTCTCTCACCTCATCATTAATGTCTTCCAATCGATTTATGAATTGTGTGGACAGCAGCAAACCTCTTATAATGAGAGAGACGCTTTTTAATGAAGCCAAGATTGTTTCATGATGCATTTAAGTTTCCAGAACCTCCGAACAGAAACAGAATAAAAATGAAAGAATATGCTCAGAGTCTGTCCTGATATTCATAGCCTGATGCATTCTCATTTTCTCCCTCATGGTTTCCTCCGGTGGCAACTTGTGTTTGTTGATCATGTGATGCAGAAAAACTGTTTTTATTGTTCTGTTGTAAAATAAACCCATTTCAATTTGGCCAAAAAGCACCGTATTCTAGTGCCAAAGGATTTAGTTTCCATACAGAAAATGTATTTTCTAATGTCAAATTGTAAAATCATAAAGTCATTGGAAATGCAAACAGGCGGAGCCTGGCAAAGTCACGCCTCCACATGTCTCTTTTACAACTTGATGAATTTGTTCACATGACATGTCAGGTGGTTTTATCCAGCACAGGGTGATGGGGGAGTTACAAAGTCTCGGTGTCTCTCAGTGTCTCTCAGTGGGTCTCAGTGTCTCTCAGTGTCTCTCAGTGGGTCTCAGTGTCTCTCAGTGGGTCTCAGTGTCTCTCAGTGTCTCTCAGTGTCTCTCAGTGTCTCTCAGTGGGTCTCAGTGGGTCTCAGTGTCTCTCAGTGGGTCTCAGTGTCTCTCAGTGTCTCTCAGTGTCTCTCAGTGGGTCTCAGTGTCTCTCAGTGTCTCTCAGTGTCTCTCAGTGTCTCTCAGTGGGTCTCAGTGGGTCTCAGTGTCTCTCAGTGGAGCGCCTGCGCTGGGTTCATCCTCCTCTGAAACCAAACCGTCCCCAAGAGACGACGCGTTCACAGCCAGAGGAAGTTCAGGTCAAAGTTCATCATCAACAGAGGCATTGTTCCGTTTTAGTGCAACGTTTGGGTGACTTTCTGATTACCTTCAGAGTTAGAGAACATTTTCCAACCAGAGGTCAGAGTTCACACACTGAGGCTGTCATCATCAAAACCTCCAGGCAGGAAACCAGAAGGGAAAGCGGCTAAGCTAGCTGCTCCTCTTCTGATTGAAATGTCAAAATAAAAGCACTTCCTGTTCAGTTCATTCTGAACAGGAATGAACTGTTCCGAATGTTCAGCTGCTCTTCTATGTGTGTCAACCATTATGTTCTAATAACCATTACAAAATTCAAATATAATTGTTGACTGTTCTGACTTTTCAGTCTCTTTTGTAAAGTCAACCTGTTTCTCCTCTTCTCCCTTTTCTGACATTTTATTTGTTAATGTTGTGAAGTTTATTCATCAGAGGCAGGACTTCCTCTAATGATGCGTCAGATCATTTCAAAGTTGCATTATTTTCTTCAGATTGTGTAAATTCAAATAAAACATTGCAAATCTTCATTTGCAATGGTTTCACAACCATGACGCAGTTTACCGAGCGCTTGAGGGGTTTTCACACCTCAGCCAGGTCAGATGAACTCTGCCTTGTTTTTGCCTTTTGGTCCAGTTTATTTCTGCAGATGTGAATGTTGGAGTCGCTCTGCCATCCGGACCAAATCAACCAGATGCGTTTATCTGCAGACCGGATCTGAGTTCGACCCAAAACGCCGTCCTGCAGCCAAAAGTTTGAAACTTCTCCACATTATTTGTTTATTTCTGATCATTTCAATCATAATAAATCCCAGAAACAAACTGATCGATTTCTCCAGGCTTCCTGTGGTTCTTCCACTCTGGACTCATCCCACCAGCAGACAGACTGTCTGGGTTGAACGGTCCGCTTCAGGTTCGGGTTTCCTGTGAAAGAACCTCTCCTCTGTCACTTGGAGCCTTTGAACCTTTGACCCCAAACGTTTTTAGATGACCTTTTGAACTGAAATAACACCGATGCATTTAGAAACACGTGTTTATTGTTGACCATGTTGGTCACGTGGCGGACAGGAGAGTTTGTTTCCCAATGTAAATAAATACATTTATGTCTTTGCATCTAAAAATGGACAATTTATGGTTTTAGTTGGGAATATAATTTTAAACGGGTTATAAGATTCAGATCATGTTCAGCTTCTTGACTTGTTGAGATGGTTTTAATGTTTCTTTCCTGCTGCTTTCAAGCTACTTGTGTAAGAAATAAAAGTTGATCCTGCAGGAATCAAACTTTGTTGGAATGTGTTTCCCAGCCTTTAACAGGTTCAGGTTCTGGTTCTGGTTCCGGTTCCGGTTTGGCCTGCAGAACGTTTTCAGTGGAATCGGCTCAGAGTTTGACCACAGTCGTCATGTTTTGACTGATTTTTATTTCAAAACATGAACTGAAGGATTTCTTTAACCTCTCAGGTCTGGTTTGTATTTCTGTCTGCGTTTCTGCTGGAAGCTTTTATTCTGAAATATTCCTAAAGAGTAAATATAACAGTAAAAACCAGCAATTTAAGGAATGTGTCCAAACGAGACATTTAGATTATTTAACAGCTTTGTGTAACATATAATTCTTCCATACATTGAAATCCAGAAACCGGGCCGTTTTGTCCTGACCCCGATCCTCTCGGGGTCCTTGTCCTTGTTTGTCCAGCAGCTGTTCACACTGTGTGATTTTAAAGTCCATGTCAGTCCATGCACAGTGTGTGTGTGTGTGTGTGTGTGTGTGTGTGTGTGTGTGTGTGTGTGTGTGTGTGTGTGTGTGTGTGTGTGTGTGTGTGTGTGTGTGTGTGTGTGTGTGGCTCTGCTCAGATGCACACACACTCTGCAGTCGCCGCCCTTTTCTCACTGCCAGCTCAGCGTTGCCACATGCAGTTTGTGAAACTTTGACATATTTCTGCAAAGATAAACACAACCTGCTGCATGTGCTGGAGTCAAAGATACAGAACAGCTGAGGGGCTTCGACAGCTAGTCACAAACTGCAAATGAATGAATGAATCAATGAACAAATGAATGTCATTTATGATGTTAATCTGCAGACCTGAAAAATTTCATAAAATTATTTGTGCCAAAAAAATTCACTAATTGGTTCCTCAGTTGTTTCTGTGTCGTCATTTTAACACAGTTTTTGAAATGATGAATTTTTTTTTAGAAACTTTTCGGGAAGAGGAGAATGAACAAACAAGATCAAGAACAAATGACTAAAACCGGCCGAGTTTTCTTTGTTTCCACTATTTTCAAACCAATGATGAAACTTTGTATATCTGACTAATAATTAATAATCGTTCAAGTCACAAAAAGGTTCCTAAAATCAAATAAACACTAAATTTAAAAAAACTAAATACACCAAAAGAAAATCCAGACCAACTGAAAACAGGATTTTAGCTCCAACAAGTCATTCTGAAAGTCTGAATGCGATAAACTTCAGAACCTGATCCTAACCCTGTTACCCTGTTTCCTTCTGTCGATAATATTAAAATCCAAACTTTGTTAAAAAACCAAACATCTGCAAAATGTTGCGTTTAGCCAACATGAGTTTTGACTCTGGTTAATGTTTGCAAACTGAATCTAGTTTTTGTGTTGCAGTTTGGTTCACATTGAGTTTAGTAAAACCACTTTGTTTTGTTTTTTCACCTTATTCTGTTTTATCTTTTAATAACTCAGATTAGTAAACCTCATCTCTTCATATCTTTTTCTTTAGCTTCATTCGGCGCCTGTTAGCTTGATTAGCTGACTTTAGCTTAAGCTAGGTTTTCTTTAGCCGCCTTTCCTCTTGTTTAGGGTTAGGGGTTAGAGGTTAGGGGTTAGAGGTCAGGGTTGTGCTCATTTCTCTCCATTTTATCTTTCTGTTGAGTTTTTTTTATTTCTCTGATCCTTTTTATATTTGTCTTCTTACCATGATTTTTTGTGTGTTTTCAGTCCAACTTTTCAAATGAAACATTTAATCTGTTTTCATTTTGCAGGAAACCTGAACTGGATCATCGAACTGTGAAAGGAGTGAAGAGCAGAGCCTTGAGGTACACCTTTTAGATGAAAAATAAAACTCTTCATATCTTCTACTTATAATTAGATACTTTTTAAAGCATATTGATTAAAACTATGCGGTGGGACATTTTGCATGGATCCAAACAGATGTTTGATGTTTCTGCCATATAATCTATGATTTGTTGTCACTGAAGGATTTCAGCTTCACCTGGACGAGTTCTGGCTGAGAACTGCTGGGTTTCACTGTGTTGCATCAGAGGTTGGTTGAGGTGAGCAAACCGGATTCGCCTCCTGGTTCCCATCAGTCAGGCGATCTGAGTGTTGAGCAACTGACCCGGCTGACCTCCATGATTCAGACACAGTCGGATGTTTGATTCTGTCAGTGATGAAGGTGGAGGAGGTCTCCATCCAAAACGTATCAAACTGGTCCCAGTCAGGCTGGGTTTGCTCTCAGCCCGACCCGTTTTGGGACGTTTCAGCATCGGCTGAGTAACAGAGATTCAGTGCAGTGATTATCTGTTATTATCTGTTATTATTATTAATCTGTTTTTGGCTTTTTAAAATTATACTGATGACCTTTTTAAAACCTGGGAAGATTTTTCTAATTGAAGTGAGAGAAATTAAATATTTAGTTTGGAGCTGAATATTTAGGATTTAGTTTATTTAGTTAATAAGTTAAATATTTAGTTTGAGCTTCATAGAAGTTGTTAATTTTTGACAGTGTAACTTTACAAACGACCTTTGACCCATGGTGAGGATCAGGTTTTTGATCGGTTCCCATGTTGGACCTGACGGTGACGCATTCTGGTCTTGATTTTCACAGGTTGTTAGCTGGTGACCTTTTGACCCGATTGTCCGTCTTGCTGGTTGTCCAGCCGTTGCCCGGTGGGTGAAGTTGCTCCAGTTTGATGCAACTTTTTAGTTTCCTCTTCCTGGGCATCAGAAACACTCAGAGTGAGTCAGGATGATTCTCTGGAGGTTTCCAGTCATTGATCAGGTGTTCATGCTCTTCCTCTCACCCTCATCATCGTCATCTCACAGTCATGTTGCTGGTTGGTTGTGATGAGGTTTTCTCTTCTCTTTGCTGTCGCCTGAGGAAACCTGGACCTGCAGGCCTGCAGGCGTTCTCTGAGCGTGTCAGAATGCAGTCCATCAATCAGAACCGTTTTACTGGCTGTCAGAATTTGGCACTTCACATGTGAACGATGTTTTATAGGAAGAAGAGGGAACTCTGCCTGCAGACACGAGACGCCATCTGAACCGTGCAGGTTCCAGATCGGGTCGCTCTCTGGACTCTCTGCTGCTGCTTTTATCTTCTGATCCTGTGGTTCCTGAAGGAGTTTGTTACAATAGAACTGAGTATGACAGCAATCAGAGAGCAAGAAAGTGTAATAACTGTATCTGCTGCTCTGTGTTACAGTGGAAACATTATAACCTTCCTGCAGACACAGGAACTCTCCATTCATCCATTCATGCTTCTTGAAAGTAAAATCTGGATGTTTGAGTTTGGATTATATGGCATATTTTAAATATTTTAAAATGAAGTTCCTGCTGTGCTTGATTGTTTTCTAATTTAATTTTGACTTGGTATTTTGTATATATTTGCTAACGGCCTCCAGCCCCCCTCTCTGCTCTTTCACCTCCTTTTTCCCATCAGCTCCTCTAAATCCAGCAGCTGACCTTTGCCACGCCGCTCTCACGTGCCAGCAGCTGTCAGAGCGAACTGAGTGGCTGTCAAACCGATCATCTTCCACAGCAACAGCCAGCATATTTCTGCTGCACAAATGTTTCAGAACATTATGTAAGAAGACCTGCGGACGCCCTGCAGGATGCTGCAGAATCACAACAGTCGTCTCTAAATCAGTTGGATGGTTTTTATTGGTTTGAGCCTCATTAAACTGACCGGCTCTCTGCTCCTCTGGGATGGAGTTTTCCCTCACGGTTCTGCTGCGTTCGGCTTCCTGTCACATTCTGTCCAGGACTTGTATGTCATCAGCGTGTTGTGTGACTTTCAGCGCCGTGCAGTCAGGTCTGCAGCTGCTGGGTCTGCAGAATCCAAACCACAACGCAGCGTCTGCTTTGTTTCATCTGACGCTTAAAAACCTGCAGCTACAACCAGATTCACACATAAAGATTTATAGGTCATTATCATAAATGTCTTGCCTTCCTCAGAGCCAGAGAAATAAAAACAACACAACAAATTACATTTTCACAGGAGCAAATCAAAGGTTGACTGAAACTGACTGGGGAATGACTTGTTCTGTTCTTTCCATACCAGTGAACATGTCATAAATGACTTAACATGTTGATTCTCCAGCTGAGCTCCTGCAGTCAGAACCAGACTGATGATCTCAGCCTCTGACATGTCAGGCGACTTTCCTCTGATCAGGTTTTCAAACATTTTGTCCTCACAGCAGAATTTACGTCCTGCAGTTTCCTGCCAGAACAACGCGAGGCGTTCGGATGCGTTTAGCTCACAGTAGGAGAACACAATGTTGGACGCTGCTGTCCTGTGTCCAGGCTGGCCTAGTCAAAGCTCAAGCTTACATCACTGCAAACAGCTGACCCAGCAGCAGAGGCAGAAGGAGGACAGTGTCCCTCTTCCTGCGGAGATCAGAAAACACACAAACTGAACAAAGCAGCAGCTCTGAGAATAGAAAAGGAAAATCAGCTCATGTGGGACACAGTGAAGAGACACGTATGCAGGACAGAGGACAAGCTAAACATAGCAGGACAGAGAGCTGGGGTGAAACATGCCTGAATTACACAACCAGGGCAAAACAGAGAATCTGAAAGCAGGATGACAAACTGCAGTTCAACCACCAGAGACCAATCTGGTCTCAGGTTTCAGATTCATTGTCCTCAGATTTCATCGTCCAGCGAGTTTTCTCTCATGGAGCGAAGCGGACTGGAGCGTTGAAACTCCGTTCATCTCCTCGGTTCTGCAGGTGTTTCTGCTCTTCAGGGTCTCTTCCTCTGTAGGACGAAGCGATTTCTGTTAAATGAGCCCAGAGTCCAGACAGACAGACCCAGACTCCCACTCACGCCCATCATGCATCAGATGTGAACATGTTTCCAATCTGGACCGAAGGATTTCTTTAACAGGATCAACAGGAAACCCTGCAGACACACCAGGAATCCCTGGATCCTTTCTTCACCTCAGGGCCGTTTTTAGCTCCATCATCCAGTGAGAGAAACGATCCTGAAACGAATCGTTTCTGAGTCTAAAGGGAAACAGGAAGGACTTTGTTTACTTCAAAAGATATGAATAAAGCGTGGCTGCCGTCAGCTGTTGGCCGTGATTTTTAAATTGTGTTAATTTGATGAGCCTTTTCTGTCTCCGTCTCTTCAGAGAGACTCTCTGTCTCGGCCCGACTCACGTGGATCGGGTCCAGTCTGTCGGTTTGTGTCGCAGCCACCAAACAAAGAGTCATTTATGTTTCCTCCCAGAAACAAACAGAAGCAACAAGAAGCTCAGGCATGCGTATGAATCACAGGCTCTGGGAGCTTTTCAAGTTTTCCCTCCATCAGAGCAGCGACGGTTCTGGTTCTGAAGCAAGACACTGGAAGAAACACAAGAGGCTGAAGAAATAGTTAAAAATACAAAACACAGATAACAGCAAGCGATTTTCAATGCTGCTGTTTGACGTCAACAAATAAGATACAAGAATTTGAGCAAAAAAGCTAAAGATGAAAATAACAATAAATTACTAATTAAAATAACCTGAACCTTTTAAACACTTTAAAATAATAAAACAGAAAAGCAACAGAAATTACAAACAATGAAGGACAAATAAATATATTCATAAATGATCCATTAATAGTGGAATAAAGTCTGAAATATCACAACCACACTTCAGGGAAACAATACCTAATCCATAAATACTAACATATAATAGTATTAATAAAAAATGGAACATTTTATAATAACTGAATAAATCAAAATGTTTCATTTTATCTTGAAGTTTGAGATTTTCACTGCAGCCTCTGATTCTGCAGCTCCAGGTTTATTTTACTTGCTGCTGCTGTTTCTCTCCATGTTGACATCAGAAATGTGACCCCAGGGGGTCGGCTGACCTTCAGAGGTCGGCTGACCTTCAGAGGTCGGCTGACCCGGGGTCAGCTGACCCGGGGTTCAGGTGACCGTCAGTCATTCAGCTCATCAGCAGTTCCCACTCTGAGCCAAACAAGCCGATAAACGATGGCAGGGTCGTATGGAACCAGTCATCCCAGTAGAACTGGAACCAGTCAGAAAACCATCAGACTGGTTTTCTGCTCCCAAGACCAGTTTGATGTTTCACTGAGACGAACAAGTTTTCATCTTCTAGTTGTTTGAACCAATCATCAGAAATATACAGGAAGTGATGAGACTGCAGGTTGTTATGTAATCTGGAATCAATTCAGTGTCATTTTTAATCCCGTCTCTTCCATCTGTTACGATTCATATCGTTTTGTGACTCATGATGGATTTAGCCGCAGGCAGAGAACCAAAGCTCTGAGCGATTGTTCAGCTGCAGTTTAAATAGGTCAGTGGTAAAAATAAACTGTGAGTCTGAAGTGAAGCAGCTGGAATCCACGGCTGGATGCATGAAGGTTGGCCTGAGGTCAGAGCTGTGAATATAGCGCCGCCGTAAGCCGAGCCGCCGCCCCGCCGCCCCGCCGCCCTGCCGCCCTGCCGCCCCGCAGGCAGCCGTCCAGCCTCTCCAGCTGATCACGCTGCCATTGCGTGGACCGGGCGTGACGGGACGGGCCGCATCGCGTTACAGGATCCTGGCTGCAGTGAGGAAGACAGGAATGATGGGAAGCAGCGCTGCATGGCGAGGTGTGAGGGCGGAGCCAGAACCGATCCGTGGTGTCGACAAAATCTTTAGAGGCAGCACTTGGTGTTAATTACAGTTTATTACAGCGGAGAACGATCGGCTCATGATTTATGTCTTTTTTGGGCAACATGAAACAGCAGAAGAGACACAGGATGGAGGTGAACGTTGTTCTAGAGGCTCATGAGTTGATCAGAGATTCAGAGACCAGCAGCTGGACTGACTGAGCCAGAGAGGATCAGGGCTCACGTAAAAACACACAATAAATAAATGTCTCTGGATTAATCTTTCTACTTTGAAACAGACATAGCAGCTGTGAGCTGCAACCGGATGCAGCGACAGCAGCCATGTCTGCCTGTTAAAGTTGTTTATTCCATATCTGGATATTTTAGGACAAAACAAGGAAAATGGAAGGAAGACCAAAACTGAAATTCAAGAAGAATGAGCCAGAGTCCCACTGACCTCTGACCCCCAGGCTGTCAGACATCCCATCCTGCTCTTCAACTTCAACCTTTTATGGGTTTTTTGTGATTATGTTGTTTTCATAAATGACAGTCACAAGAATCTGTTATGTAATTCAGATGAATTGCACTTTATGGTTAAATATTTCTGATTCTGAACTGCATTGAACTCGTTGACTCCTGTGAAATTCTGCAGATTAAACAAAAACACTTCACAAAGACCTTCAGACTTCAATATTTACATCACAACAATTCTCTTACAGGACATTACAGGTAATACGGGACATTTATCCAAACTGAGCAGCAATAGTGACTCTGTTGGTCCTACAGAAAAATGTCTTCATTTATTCTTTTGCCTTTTCGGGGTTGAAACAGCAAAACCCAAACAGCAACACGCTGGTGTTTACAGGCCTGCATGCTGAGCAGCTCCAGCAGTGTTTATCGACAAACGGGCCTGACGGAGCTGACGGGCCTGACGGAGCTGATGGAGCTGACGCTGACGGAGCTGACGGGCCTGACGGAGCTGATGGAGCTGACGAAGCTGACGGAGCTGATGGAGCTGACGGAGCTGATGGAGCTGACGGAGCTGACGGAGCTGATGGAGCTGACGGAGCTGACGGAGCTGATGGAGCTGACGGGCCTGACGGAGCTGATGGAGCTGACGAAGCTGACGGAGCTGATGGAGCTGACGGAGCTGATGGAGCTGACGGAGCTGATGGAGCTGATGGAGCTGACGGAGCTGACGGAGCTGATGGAGCTGACGGGCCTGACGGAGCTGATGGAGCTGACGGAGCTGATGGAGGCGCCGTGGAAAACCCTCCGCCTGCGCCGCGCTGCCGCATCGATGGCAGCCGATAGCAGAGCCAGGATCAATGATCTCGATTGGTTGTGTTCCCTCTTATCACCTAAACCTGAGCACACCAAAGTATTAGTCTGGTGGCTTGAACCCAGACAGGACCTTTGACCCCCAGCAGACTGCTGTGTGTGACTATCGACTTGTTGCAGGTTCCTAGCAGCTGCTGCTGTCCAGTCTGACCTTGGAGTTCAGTCTGCTGCTGTTGGATGTTTCCTGGATGGAGATGGAGGCATTGATCAGACTGAAGCTTCCTGGTTGAGCTGCACCAGTCGACTTTATGCTGAGTCTCAGGAAGTTTTCTCACCTACCAGTCCAGCAGACTCGGTTTGATTGAACCAAAATGCCAACAAGTTACATTTTTAGTTTGTTTGTTTCTCATTTCAAAAAACAAATCAAACTTTCCAGGCAAACAAATTAGAGTTTGATTAAAGCAGACAAACAAGGCTGGTGTGAATAGAACCTGATTTCCAGATTTCTGAAAATGAAGGTAACTGCTGTTCATTGAAGCTGACTGCTGCTCCTGCAGTGCTGCAGCTGCTCAGCCTGTGAACAGTGATAACTGAGAGTTTCTTCTCTCTGGAGACTCTGACTTACTTTCTGCTTCCAGCGTTCCCAAACTGTTTCTGTGAGCTGATTGGCTCTGAAACAGCTGCTGACATAGCGCATCAAAGTGAGGACATTTATTAAACACAGGACGCCATGACACATTGTTCTTACTGCAGCATGTAACTGCCTGGTCTATTAGAGCTGCAGGACTGAGCTCTGATGAAAAGCTCAGGCTGAATCCTGAGCAGGGGCGGAGCTAGACTTTTTTCCAAGGGGGGGCCAAAGGGTGAGCAAGGCTTTATCAGAGGGTCCATATACAAATGGACCGTTCCATGGAACGAAGGAAAAAATATTTGTTTCCTTTCGTTCAAAATTAATTAATATAACTAGTTAGGTTATAATTCAAAGCTTTCATATGACATAGCCTACTTACATTTCAGTCATTATAAAACTTAATGGTTTTTCACATATTCTTACACATTTCAAGCAAGAGCTGGGAGAAATAAAACATTAGAGGGCAGCATGTCACTAAAACATTATGTTAAAAGAATTTGTCTAAAACACGACCTATTAGCACTAGCATGGCTAATATAATAAACGAGGCACTACGCAGCGGTACACATTTTTTTTTCTTTTTAGAAATGTATGACAAGTGCCGCCTCTCATTAGGAAGGTAACAACGGTTACAGCTGAGCGGTAAAATGGAAATACCTGCAAAACTCCTGACGGTGTAACTCTAAAGCCATGGATGTGTTTTGGATCAAGCAGGAACCACATGTCAGTTTAACCAATGAACAGCGTCGGGCATCGAGCTGCCTTCAGGGACAATCGGAAATTACAGTTTTCCTGGCAAATCTTTGCCGATCTCATAAGTATTATATTTTAAAATGACCATTTCCAGGCTGGCTCTGCCACTGATCTCAGTTATCCTGAGACGATGGAGAATCGATTCTGTCATGATGGAGCTTCTGTGGTGAATAAGTTCTGCTCTGCTTCCTGAAAAGGCAGCAGTGGACCGGCTCCTTTCTGACAGTCTCTCCTGGGCTTCAGCTGCAGAGCTGGAAATCTCTCCGTTTCCATATTTGGTGAAATGGACCACAGGACAAGCCCCTCAGAGCTCGTCTCTGGATCCTGCCTCACGCTTCCACAGAACTTTAAAGGTTTCGTACCAGAGAGGTTTTATAGCCTGGACCCGGAAGACATTGGGCCCATGGTGCACATAATCACTCCAGAACCCCAGAACTCGCTGCAGGCTGCTGCAGCCTGCTGCAGCCAGAGAACAGAAACAGCAGAGTCTTTGTTTCCCGTTTTGTCTTCACAGTTAGCTAAACCTGGAAAAGCATGAAGCTCTCCTTCATTTCAGAGTCTGTTTGTGTTTTATAGGAGATTTTTGGCCCTGATTCATCCATAAGGAGAAGAAAAACCTAAAAGCAACGTTTTTGCTGATAAATCATCTAAATAGGTTATGTAAGGTTCTGCCTGACATTTTTGTGTAAATTCTTTAAATTCTGCAATATTTAGCCTGAAACCATCTCAGTGCTGCCCCCTTTAGGTTGAACTGTGGCAACTGCAGCTGAATTTTCCTATTGGTTCAAAATGTTAAGCTGTACATCACACAGCCCAGCGCTGGCGAATTAAACGCTAACGCTGGTCTGTCTTTGGTGGTCTGTCCTTGGTGATTTGTCTTTGCTGGTCTGTCCTTGGTGGTCTGTGTTTGCTGGTCTGTCTTTGCTTGTCTGTCTTTGGTGGTCTGTCCTTGGTGGTCTGTCGTTGGTGGTCTGTCTTTGCTGGTCTGTCCTTGGTGGTCTGTGTTTGCTGGTCTGTCCTTGGTGGTCTGTGTTTGCTGGTCTGTCTTTGCTTGTCTGTCTTTGGTGGTCTGTCATTGGTGGTCTGTCTTTGCTGGTCTGTCCTTGGTGGTCTGTGTTTGCTGGTCTGTCCTTGGTGGTCTGTGTTTGCTGGTCTGTCTTTGCTTGTCTGTCTTTGGTGGTCTGTCATTGGTGGTCTGTGTTTGCTTGTCTGTCTTTGCTGGTCTGTCCTTGGTGGTCTGTGTTTGCTGGTCTGTCTTTGCTTGTCTGTCTTTGGTGGTCTGTCCTTGGTGGTCTTCTTGGACAGACATGAATTTGTTGTCCCAAATTTGTTTGTCCTCATATTGATGGAGAGTTTCAGCTGCTTCTTGTTCTGACATGAGGTCAGCTGGTGGAAGTGGGGTTGAAGTGGATCGTGATGTGATGTCCAGACAGACTGAACCAGAGCCGGTCAGTGGGTCAAGGCTCCAAGGTCACCCAGGAGGTGATAATCTCAATCTGAAGGGATTACCTTCTCAGACGATGTGGAAGCTTTAGATGATCCGTCAGGTGATGGGATCCTCTGTCATCATTAACTTTCCCTCCGTCTGCAGCGTCTGCAGCTTCACATGTGAACATGTGCTGGACGGCAGGTTGTCGGTTCAGACTCTCTGGGTCAAACTGCTCTGATAAAACTGGAGCAGATTCTGAGTCTGAATCAGGCTGCAGTTTCTGTTCGCTGCTGATGGCAGAGCAGCAAAAACCCATCAGAGAGGAGAGAGAAACAGGGCAGCATGGAGCCGACCTGGCTGACCCTCTGAGTGTGAAGATATAATAAATTGGAGTGAGTTGAAACATGTAATGATGAGTCGTCGAGTTTCACAGAGTGAAGTCTGCAGCGCAGCAGCAACAGCTCATGGAAAGTCCAATAAGTTTAACACGCCGCCCCCCACCGGGTCGATGCCTGACGCCCAGCGGCGCACGCCGCACTTATCCCATCCTGTTCCCATCGGGGAGCTACTTTATCTGACGACCTTTGACCCCTCCGCTTGCCATACAAGCCTCAGTCAGACAGTCCATCCCAACAGCTAAACATCATAATGTGTCAATACATCAGAGTATGAATAGATTTATCATTTTTCTGTTTCATTATTTACCTTTAAAAGCTCATTTTGAACAATAATTCAGGAAATATGATTCAGGTTGTGAATAACTGGGTTCAACTTTAGGAGAGCTGGACTACAACTCATTAAATCAAATCAAGACAAACTTTCAGAAGCTCAGATCTGTTGCCTGCATCAAATGAATCTCATTCCAAAACATCAGCAGCTGAAGATTTTCCTGCTTCAGGGTGTGAAAACCAGGAAAAGTCATTTAAAATGATCTTTATATGGAGATATGCTGAGCGGCCCAGAACCAGGCCGGCCCAGACCCAGGCTGGCCCAGAACTGGGCTGGCCCAAAACCGGGCTGGCCCAGAACCAGGCCAGAACCAGGCTGGCCCAGACCCAGGCTGGCCCAGAACCGGGCTGGCCCAGAACCGGGCTGACCCAGAACCGGGCTGACCCAGACCCAGGCTGGCCCAGAACCGGGCTGGCCCAGAACCGGGCTGACCCAGACCCAGGCTGGCCCAGAACCGGGCTGGCCCAGAACCGGGCTGGCCCAAACTGGGCTGGCCCAAAACCGGGCCAGAACCAGGCTGGCCCAGAACCAGGCTGGCCCAGAACTGGGCTGGGCCAAAACCGGGCTGGCCCAGAACCGGGCTGGCCCAGAACCAGGCTGGCCCAGACCCAGGCTGACCCAGACCCAGGCTGGCCCAGAACCGGGCTGGCCCAGAACCGGGCCAGAACCAGGCTGGCCCAGAACCAGGCTGGCCCAGAACCAGGCTGGCCCAGACCCAGGCTGGCCCAGAACCGGCTGGCCCAGAACCGGGCTGACCCAGACCCAGGCTGGCCCAGAACCGGGCTGGCCCAGAACCAGGCTGGCCCAGAACCGGGCTGGCCCAGAACCAGGCTGGCCCAGAACCGGGCTGACCCAGACCCAGGCTGACCCAGACCCAGGCTGGCCCAGAACCGGGCTGGCCCAGAACCGGGCTGGCCCAGAACCGGGCTGGCCCAGAACCGGGCTGACCCAGACCCAGGCTGGCCCAGAACCGGGCTGGCCCAGAACCGGGCTGGCCAGAACCAGGCTGGCCCAGAACCGGGCTGGCCCAGAACCAGGCTGGCCCAGAACCAGACCAGAACCAGGCTGGCCCAGAACCAGGCCAGAACCAGGCCGGCCCAGACCCAGGCTGGCCCAGAACCGGGCTGGCCCAGAACCGGGCTGGCCCAGAACCAGGCTGGCCCAGAACCGGGCTGACCCAGACCCAGGCTGGCCCAGACCCAGGCTGGCCCAGAACCGGGCTGGCCCAGAACCGGGCTGACCCAGACCCAGGCTGGCCCAGAACCGGGCTGGCCCAGAACCGGGCTGGCCCAGAACCAGGCCAGAACCAGGCCGGCCCAGACCCAGGCTGGCCCAGAACCGGGCTGGCCCAGAACCAGGCTGGCCCAGAACCAGACCAGAACCAGGCTGGCCCAGAACCAGGCCAGAACCAGGCTGGCCCAGAACCAGGCTGGCCCAGACCCAGGCTGGCCCAGAACCGGGCTGGCCCAGAACCGGGCTGACCCAGACCCAGGCTGGCCCAGAACCGGGCTGGCCCAGAACCGGGCTGGCCCAGAACTGGGCTGGCCCAAAACCGGGCCAGAACCAGGCTGGCCCAGAACCAGGCTGGCCCAGAACTGGGCTGGGCCAAAACCGGGCTGGCCCAGAACCAGGCCAGAACCAGGCTGGCCCAGACCCAGGCTGGCCCAGAACCGGGCTGGCCCAGAACCGGGCTGACCCAGACCCAGGCTGGCCCAGAACCGGGCTGGCCCAGAACCGGGCTGGCCCAGAACCAGGCTGGCCCAGAACCGGGCTGGCCCAGAACCAGGCTGGCCCAGAACCAGACCAGAACCAGGCTGGCCCAGAACCAGGCCAGAACCAGGCCGGCCCAGACCCAGGCTGGCCCAGAACCGGGCTGGCCCAGAACCGGGCTGACCCAGACCCAGGCTGACCCAGACCCAGGCTGGCCCAGAACCGGGCTGGCCCAGAACCGGCTGGCCCAGAACCGGCTGGCCCAGACCCAGGCTGGCCCAGAACCGGGCTGGCCCAGAACCGGGCTGGCCCAGAACCAGGCTGGCCCAGAACCGGGCTGGCCCAGAACCAGGCTGGCCCAGAACCAGACCAGAACCAGGCTGGCCCAGAACCAGGCCAGAACCAGGCTGACCCAGACCCAGGCTGGCCCAGAACCGGGCTGGCCCAGAACCGGGCTGACCCAGACCCAGGCTGGCCCAGAACCGGGCTGGCCCAGAACCGGGCTGGCCCAGAACCAGGCTGGCCCAGAACCAGACCAGAACCAGGCCGGCCCAGACCCAGGCTGGCCCAGAACCGGGCTGACCCAGAACCAGGCCAGAACCAGGCCGGCCCAGAACCGGGCTGGCCCAGAACTGGGCTGGCCCAAAACCGGGCCAGAACCAGGCTGGCCCAGAACCGGCTGGCCCAGAACTGGGCTGGCCCAGAACCGGGCTGGCCCAGAACCGGGCTGGCCCAGAACCAGGCTGGCCCAGAACCAGACCAGAACCAGGCTGGCCCAGAACCAGGCCAGAACCAGGCCGGCCCAGACCCAGGCTGGCCCAGAACCGGGCTGGCCCAGAACCAGGCTGGCCCAGAACCGGGCTGGCCCAGAACCGGGCTGACCCAGAACCGGGCTGGCCCAGAACCGGGCTGGCCCAGAACCAGGCCAGAACCAGGCCGGCCCAGACCCAGGCTGGCCCAGAACCGGGCTGGCCCAGAACCAGGCTGGCCCAGAACCGGGCTGACCCAGACCCAGGCTGACCCAGACCCAGGCTGGCCCAGACCGGGCTGGCCCAGAACCGGGCTGGCCCAGAACCGGGCTGGCCCAGAACCAGGCTGGCCCAGAACCAGACCAGAACCAGGCTGGCCCAGAACCAGGCCAGAACCAGGCCGGCCCAGAACTGGGCTGGCCCAAAACCGGGCTGGCCCAGAACCAGGCCAGAACCAGGCTGGCCCAGACCCAGGCTGGCCCAGAACCGGGCTGGCCCAGAACCGGGCTGACCCAGACCCAGGCTGACCCAGACCCAGGCTGGCCCAGAACCGGGCTGGCCCAGAACCGGCTGGCCCAGAACCAGGCTGGCCCAGAACCGGGCTGGCCCAGAACCAGGCTGGCCCAGAACCAGACCAGAACCAGGCTGGCCCAGAACCAGGCCAGAACCAGGCCGGCCCAGACCCAGGCTGGCCCAGAACCGGGCTGGCCCAGAACCAGGCTGGCCCAGAACCGGGCTGACCCAGACCCAGGCTGGCCCAAACCGGGCTGGCCCAGACCCAGGCTGGCCCAGACCCAGGCTGGCCCAGAACCGGCTGGCCCAGAACCGGGCTGACCCAGACCCAGGCTGGCCCAGAACCGGGCTGGCCCAGAACCGGGCTGGCCCAGAACCAGGCCAGAACCAGGCCGGCCCAGACCCAGGCTGGCCCAGAACCGGGCTGGCCCAGAACCAGGCTGGCCCAGAACCAGACCAGAACCAGGCTGGCCCAGAACCAGGCCAGAACCAGGCTGGCCCAGAACCAGGCTGGCCCAGACCCGGGCTGGCCCAGAACCGGGCTGGCCCAGAACCGTCTTAGAGATCCAGGATAACTGAATGATCTCCAAAATGAATCTCAGCTCAGTGGAAACATGTGAGGCTGCAGCAGAACCAGGAGATTCTATCAGAAAAACAGAAAAATGATGGAAATCTTGATTTCATTTCCATGAATTCGCCTTGACATCAGTTCTGTAGAAGCATGACTCGGCAGTTTCTCAGCGTCATGTTTTCATGTTTTCACACAGCATCATAATGACCCCACATAAAGAGTCTTTATTATTAGCATCATCCCTGCAGGAATCGACTTGTTCATTCAGCCTGAGCATCAAACCAGATCAGGTTTCATCTGTAAACCAGTTCAGACAGTTTCTACTGGTTTGCTGCTCTAAACCCAGTAACCCAGTAACCACACCAGTTGAAGGCCAGCCTGTCGGTCACCAGCCTGTCGGTCACCAGCCTGTCGTCACCAGCCTGTCGGTCACCAGCCTGTCGGTCACCAGCCTGAACCACATCCTGAAGGTTTTATCTGCAGAAGTGGCAGGAAGTCTATTTATGGGCGGTTATCAGATGAAGCTCCAGTAAGGAGCTGTTTACTGGAAACGCTCTGGAACTGGGAGGCCTGCTGGCCCACATGAAGCATTTCCTTTTCTCGCCTTTCTGCATAAACATACCGTCTCCTCATGTTTAAGGTGAAAATATTTGTGTCATGAATGTTTCATGTTAAATACTCATCAGTGTTTATATGGTGAGAAAAAAGCGAATCCAGATTCAAATCTCCGTCCAATCGAATCCATAAACTGATCGAATCCATAAACTGATCGAATCCATAAACTGATCGAATCCATAAACTGACTGTGTGGCTGTGTTGTCGTCTTGCAATCGGAAGGTTGTAGGTTCGATTCCAGCTTCCTCCTGCCATATGTCGATGTGCCTCTGGGCAAGGCACTTAACCCTAAATTGCCTACCGGTCTGCGTATTGGTGCATGAATGTGTGTGTGAATGGGTGAATGTGACTCTAGTGTAAAGCGCTTTGAGTGGTCAAAATGATTGGAAAAGCGCGATATAAGTTCAGTCCATTTAATGTCCAGTAAAACTTCAACCATCAGTGTTGGTAACTTTGATCCTGTTTCCTTACTGTGACCTCTGGATGTGACCTCTCTAGTGGCTGCTTCATGTTTCATAAGTCACTGCGTCATCCTGACTGGCCTGAGCCTGCAGCAGCAGCAGAGGTCAGCCTTCCTGCCCCATGTTGACCTTGTCCAGGCGGTTTGGACCAAAGCTCTCATGTTTACCTGATTGGTTTCATTTGAGCCTTTTCTCTTGTTCCTTCACCACCTGAATCGTCCATTTCTGACATCCTGAGGTTAAAGACGTGATGTGCAGCATGAAGAAGCGCCTGGTGACCCAGTCAGACCCGCACTGAGCCGATGTCTCAGCTGGATGCGACTCGCTGTGAGTCATGATGCACGATGATCTTATCTAGAAAAGACAGTTGGTCAAATTCACCATCATCTTTTCTCTTTTGTTGTTAATCACTGAATCATCTGTGGAGTCATAATTTAGCATGAATGTGACGTCAGATGTTCCCACATCCGGCTTGACGATACCGGATCAATCTGGACCGCTGCAGAACACACACATGGACACACAGAGAGACACACAGGGACACACAGAGAGACACACAGGGACACACAGAGAGACACACAGAGACACACAGAGAGACACACAGGGACACACAGAGAGACACACAGAGACACGCAGAGAGACACACATGGACACACAGAGAGACACACAGGGACACACAGGGACACACAGGGACACACAGGGACACACAGGGACACACACCAACATCCAGGCTTAACGCTAAGCAGCTTACATCCAGGGTCACAACTATTCATACCCCCAGCAGGTCCAGATTTAAAAAGAGTCTTAAAGGAGAAGAACTGAAAATAATTATAATAAATAATGACAACAGACATTATTATGTTTTATGTTCTCAACATTTTTATGATGTCTGCAACATGTGTCCAGATTTTTTGTGTTTTTAAGGTTAAATCTTTATAAAACTAAATAATTTCTGTCTGACTGTAAACCTGCATTCAGGTTTTTTATGTTCAACCTGTAAACATCAAACTTTGTGTCATATAGAAACTACTTCCTGTTTGACACAGAATATAGCTTCACTTTAGCTTCATGTCCGTCTGGGTCCTGATGCCGTGAGTTCCTCCTGATGAACCCAGGAGGTAATATTACCTGTAGACGTATTTCGGTATTTCTTCATACTTTCTTTCCAGAGCAGAGAAGAGAAGAACGTATGAACAGGAAACCAAATGCAGAAAAGGAAATGAGAGCAGACTGAGCAACAAACGGGAAGGCAGTGAACTTCAGACGTACGCAGAGGAATGAAGAGCAGAACATCGAGAGTTTGTTCATGTGATCCGTCAGGAAATTACAGGTTTTCTGGGGAATGTGGCTCCATCGGCTGCAGGTGGAGAAACGCTGAAACTAGAAGTTGAGTTGAGGATCAAACTGTTTTTCCACCTGATCTGGAATCACCTTTTCAAATTTACTCCACAAATCTCCTCAGAGATCTGCAGGATCAGGGTGGGAATGTTTGAGGAGTTCTCTGAGTCAGAACCAGAACCACATCAGAACCCAAAACCTGCTGCTGAGTAAACTGTGAACAGTAACGGGTTCAGACCACGGGGGCCACGGGGGCCATGGGGGACATGGGGGGCCATGGGGGCCATGGGGGCCATGGGGGGCCTCGGGGGGCCACCGGGGGCCATGGGGGGCCACCGGGGGCCATGGGGGCCACTGGGGGCCTCGGGGGGCCACCGGCGGCCATGGGGGCCACGGGGGGCCACCGGGGGCCACCGATCAGAGGAGCAGCTCCTCCTCCTCCTCCTCCCACCAGTAAACAAAGCAGAAAATGTTTCCCCAGGGTTCCTGTTGGCAAAGTTCTTCAACTTCTTATCTTTGATGTCTCTGTGTATAAAAGTCCATTTTAAGCTGCTGGAAAAAAAACAAATTCAGTTTATCTGTTCATCTAAACAGCGTTTAAACATAGGTGGAGGTCAGAATCCTCAGAGCTCAAGATACAGAAAAGCAGAGTTTTTATTCCTATATATGAGAAATAGCCATGAAAGCAAAGAAAAGCTGCATTAAAGACTTGAAGCTGTGATAAAGCAGGAGTTTTCAGGCTTCATGTGGTGGTTCTGGTCCCGCCTCCAGCGTTTCCTTTGTGCGTGCCAAACAGAGGCAGGCGGCGTTCTTCCTGCTCAATGTGAGCAGCAGCGAGGATGAAAATCCTGCAGGCAACGGAGGCTTTCATCCAGAGACTGAGCGGACCTTAAGATGAGACCTGGAGCTGGAGGGGCTCAACTTTTAATTATTTATATAAGACTCTTGCAAATTCAGCAGCTCAGCCACAAGGACCTGATGCATGAGAGAGAAGACGCTTTGTGAACCGACATCAACGGCCAGAACGCTTTTATTTACATGTTTATGATCATAAAGTTCATATTCAGGGATCCTGCTGCAGCACATAATTAAAAACAAACACGTTTCATAACCTTTTCAAACTGAGTCCTGCTGCAGAGTCGACTTTTCCTGGCAGTTTAATCCCTTTCCAGGCGACGGCTCTGCTGATCCAGTGATCAACCAGAGGAATCTCTCCATCGGACCTGAGCCTGATTTACTCTGACGTCACAGAGACTCAGATGATCATAATCTGATGAGACGTCTCAGCCTGAACGCTGAACCTTCACATCCAACTGACGACTCAAAAACAACAACATGGAAAAAGATTCACTGCTTTCACTCCGTCTGTAATCTGAGATCAATAACTGAATGTCAGGTTCACTTTAAATATTAGCTTCAAATGCAATAAACCACAACAGTTTTTAGAATTTCATCACTTCCAAACACAGTGAGAGAAATTCAATAAACTCATATTAACTTTATTCTCTATTATTTCAACTTCGTTCTCTTACGAATCCATTCTAGTCATTTATTATATTTTCTTGGGGTTTTATGTGATGAAATGTTGAAATGCATTAATTATCTGGTCATCATCTCTACTCATGCAAATCACATCAGTTCTCACAGCGAGTTGCGTTTGCAGCAGCGATCCACCGACAAGCTGCTGATTTAACATCTGCTGTGGTCCCACACATCCAGCCGCTGCCCCTCGGCCAGGGGAACAGGTCAAAGGTCAACTCCAAACCACTTGGAGTCTGTCACCCAGAGAGCTGAGGGAACGACCCTGAAGATTCAACCCAGAGGTCAAAGGTCTTGATTGGTCCAGTATCGGTTGTTAAGAGGGATTAACAGATGGATGCAGGACTGAAGAGACCAAAGTTTGTCCAACATCCGATCTGAGAAAGACAAGAAACAAGATGCTGCAATGGTCTAGTCAAAGTCCAGACTCATCTCTGACTGAGATGCTGTGTTGGATTCTTTAAACTCCTCTGGAGTGTCGCCAGCTGGGCTTGTCAAACAGGAAGTGACATCAGTGCCACTAACTGCTGGCTTGGAACTGGTCCCAGTTAGTGAACTGGTCCCAGTTAGTGAACTGGTCCCAGTTAATGAACTGGTCCCAGTTAGTGAACTGGTCCCAGTTAGTGAACTGGTCCCAGTTAGTGAACCGGTCCCAGTTAGTGAACTGGTCTGGTCCCAGTTAATGAACTGGTCCCAGTTAGTGAACTGGTCTGGTCCCAGTTAGTGAACTGGTCCCAGTTAGTGAACTGGTCCCAGTTAGTGAACTGGTCTGGTCCCAGTTAATGAACTGGTCCCAGTTAATGAACTGGTCTGGTCCCAGTTAATGAACTGGTCCCAGTTAGTGAACCGGTCCCAGTTAGTGAACTGGTCTGGTCCCAGTTAATGAACTGGTCCCAGTTAGTGAACTGGTCTGGTCCCAGTTAGTGAACTGGTCCCAGTTAGTGAACTGGTCTGGTCCCAGTTAGTGAACCGGTCCCAGTTAGTGAACTGGTCCCAGTTAGTGAACTGGTCTGGTCCCAGTTAATGAACTGGTCCCAGTAGTGAACTGGTCCCAGTTAATGAACTGGTCCCAGTAGTGAACTGGTCCCAGTTAGTGAACTGGTCTGGTCCCAGTTAGTGAACTGGTCTGGTCCCAGTTAGTGAACTGGTCTGGTCCCAGTTAGTGAACTGGTCCCAGTTAGTGAACCGGTCCCAGTTAGTGAACTGGTCTGGTCCCAGTTAATGAACTGGTCCCAGTTAATGAACTGGTCCCAGTTAATGAACTGGTCCCAGTTAATGAACTGGTCTGGTCCCAGTTAATGAACTGGTCCCAGTTAATGAACTGGTCTGGTCCCAGTTAATGAACTGGTCCCAGTTAATGAACTGGTCTGGTCCCAGTTAATGAACTGGTCTGGTCCCAGTTAATGAACTGGTCTGGTCCCAGTTATGTAAGCAGTTCTGGTTTCATTCTGGTTTCGTTTTGTGGTTTGCGATCCGTCTGGATAACTTTGTTTACTCGTGAATTATTGCTGAATCTCCTCCATGTTTGTAAACACAGGAGTTGTTTTGTTTTGCTCCAATGTTTACAAACATTACTTACGTATCATAACCTCTCAGAAAGACGCTCAGCTTGTGTTGTGTAATATTTTAGCTGCTACTGGTCAGAAAATCAGATTGTAGCTTCAATCTAGGAGTTTTTAAAGAAGATAAACGAACAAATATTGAAAAACAAATAAAGAATATGAAGAGAAGAACGTTTTTGATTTGGTTTTTATATTGTTTATTTGGTTTATTTCAATAAAAGACACTGGAGCCGTCGAGTCGTTAGCACAAATATAGAAATTTATTTCAAACAAGGAATACATAACCAACATGGCGACACCCTTCAAGTGAGACTCGAAACGCCGCGGCTTTTCTTCAGACTGAGAGACGGAAACATGTCCGCTGCATCCACACATTCTGTGATCAACAATTGCACTTTGTGAAAACAGCTAAAGGAAACGATGCATTCAGACTTTACAGCACTTCTCTCTGACACCAGAACCTCACACATTTCCAAACTTCCTCACTTTCATGACCAACCAATCACATTCCAGTCTTTTCTTGTGACATCTTCTTAGCAGCTTAGCTCCTCAGGATTACATCACTCAAGCTCATTTACCAGACAGACATGTGCAATCGACAAGGAGGGAAAGAAAGGGCTGCATGACTCCTGTTTGTACAACCGAGGCGGTTCTGTGTGAACTTGTCTACGTGTGACAGAAGGTGCAGGAGGTTTAGTGTTTGCTTCATTAGAAATGAATCAGCTGTGTTTTCTGTGGCCATGCATCCCCAAGCTTTCTCTTCAATATGAAGGATTAATGCCAGTAATTAATTCCCCTCAGCTAACAGACGTTGTCACATTGAGAGGGACATCTCAATCAGTGCATGTTCAGCTAGCATCTGGCCCACAGAAAGGGGCCAACCGTCCTCATGTCCTCTGAGAGACTTTATTTCAGCGGCAGGCACAGAGACAAGGCACATTCAACATATTTTACAGAGCAGAGCTGAGCTTCAGGTGATTTCCCTCCTGCTCCTCCAGTTTAATCATTCACCGGCCCAGTGAGCGGTTCCGGCTGGAAGCAGGTCAGTTGAGTGGGCTGAACTCGGGGTTTTGTCCGGTTTGTGAACCTTCAGGTTCAGTTTGCTTTGAGTGGATGGGACTCGGACCCGGAGCTGGCTCTCTCACCAGTAAGGCACGGTGCTGTCGATGTGACCCCAGCTCTGCCAGCCGGGGAACAGTCCGCTGGACATGCGCGGGCTGCCGAACTGATCGAACTCCAGCTCCGGGACCTTCGGCGCTCTGGCGGTGAGCTCCGGCGGTTTCTGCTGCGCCGCAGAGTCTTTGCTCAGGTCCTCTCCGCTCCAGCCCACGTGCTTCAGAGGGTAGTTCTTGCCTTCGTTATTGTCCCAGTAGGTCTGGCCCTGGACCCGGAAGCAGATGCAGAACTCGATTCGGTTCTGGGGCGGGGTGTACGCCGGCAGCTCCAGCTTGAAGGCGAAGGTGTCGGTGTCCTGGCAGCCGTAGACGTTGTTCAGGAAGCTGCAGTCCACGTCGCTGAAGGTCGCCCACGAGTCATAGGTGACCCGTACCTGCACCGACTTCTCATAGCCCACGTTCCGGACCTTGATGGTGCCGGTCAGCGAGCGCTCCTGCAGCGAGCAGTTCTCCAGGGAGACGCAGTTCCGGATCAGCCGGTTCCGGAAGTCCAGGTAGTCGGCGGACGGCTGCTTGAAGTCGAGCGCCAGGCTGCGCACCGAGCTGATCTTTAGGTCCATGGTGGCGTTCTCCAGGTCGCTCATCTCGAACTGCAGCTCCTCGGCGATCCCGTCCACCGGCTTGTTCTGGTACCGCTCGTCGTCGAACTTGGAGAAAACGTGGATGGCGGTGAGCGACAGACCCTTGGTGTCGGCGAACACAACGCTCTTCTTCATGGGCTTCTTCTTGGCCCAGGCCACGTGGGCGCCGTCGTCGGCCGCCCGGCGCTGGCTGCTGAGGCAGGGCCGCAGCGGCTGGTAGAGCTGCTGGCTGCGGGCGCTGGGCTGGTTGGCCCGGCTCTTGGCCCGCTGCAGGTCGCCGTAGGAGCTGATGAAGCTCCGCAGAGGAGGCGGAGAGTGGCTGATGTAGAACCTCATCGCCACGTCTGTCATGACTGGTCCAGGCATCGCGGACGGACTGAAGGACGTGAGCACGCTGAGGGACAGAGCAGAAACACAAAGGTCCAGAAGGATCAGAGCCGGGATGGCAGGAAACCAGAACAACAAAACCTCTCTGAGCTGCTCAGTTAGCTTCACGTCTGAATATCTAAAATAAGTTACAAGATCAGTTCTTACCACGAATGAACAAGTTGCTCTGCAGGAAACGTTTTATTATAAACGAAATAATCTACCAGGGGAAACATGCTTTTATTATGAATATTACAGAATTACTGACAAATGGTCAGTTATACACATTTACCAGTCTTGTATAGTAATTTATTATTAGGTTTTCAACACTATTAAACCTTTTCTTAGCTTTTATACTCGATGCTGCTGCTTCACCTGGACAGTAAAGGATTTTTCTTTTCTATTCTAAAGTTTTAGTTTCCCATCATTTCCAGGATATTAAGATATTTGCACTAGAAAATAAAATATGTTCTGCTGTTCAGATCAAACTTGACCTTTGACCTTGTCGTCTCGTTCATCTCTGATGTTTCTTACCTTGCAGCACTCATGGGGTCAGAATCGAGGCTCCGAGCAGAAACAGGAAGGTTTCCGGTGCAGCTGCGGCTCTACAGGCTCATCCTGCTCGCTCCGCTCCTCAGTGCCGAGCTGCGCTCTGCTCTCTGCGATTTCAACTGCCTGCAACGCAACATTTGCATACGCGGTCATCTGGCTGCGCAGGCAGCCAATGGGGAAGCCAGAGGCCAGTCCGCAGCGGCCAATCAGCTGCCAGCAGGCCTGGCTGCGGGCCAGCTGATTGGGGGAGCGACGCCTGGCGGCAGCAAGAGCTGCAGGACGGACCCCTGCTGGCTGGACCCTCTGGACCCGAACCAGAGGTACAGAACCCGGTACAGAACCCGAACCGGGCCGGTACAGAACCCGAACCGGGCCGGTACAGAACCGATCACGCAGCGAAGATGAATCAAAATGTCATCCAGTAAAGACACTTGGAAAAGTTTCACATCATAAAGTTATGTTGAACTTTCTCTATTTTAAAGACCAAAATGACAATAATTCATTGAAAAATATCAAAATTTCACCCAATAAATTAATTTATAACTTTTCAGAAAGAAATTGCAGCCAGATGATTTCCCTCATATCTAATAAACCAGAGAAACTTTTTCATAAGAATCATTGATGTAAAATAATTTCCAAAAACATTTTTGAGATTGTTCAAAAATGATTTAGAAATTAGTTTTAATTTTAAAAAATTGTTTTTTTAAATTAAAAACTAATTTAAAAGTTTATTATTATTATTATTATTTCAAGTGTATTAAGATTTTTGCACAAGACTAAAATAAAATAAGATTTGTGTTTTTGCCATGTTTATTCAAAAATATGTGAATACAAATAAAATCAGGAAAGGAAACATTTTTTCCTCATCAGTTTCTTTCTGAACCTTCAGAAACTTTGAGGCTTCAGGAGTTTGATTCATTCAGGGAGGAGAGACAGAAGTTTTACTCAAATAAGAAGCAAAGTAAAAAGCTCCTAAAATGACATCTTTTTCAAAACGTTACTCCAAATGTAGTTAGTTTCTCTCCATCTCAGACTCGTTTCCCAGAATGTTTCCTCTTTGTCCTATGAATCTGCTCACCTTTTATTACAAGATGCTTCATCTGATGTGGAAAAAACACAAGTCAGGAGGAGTTTCTGCTGTTTTGGACGTTTTTGGAGTTTTCTGACCTCATTGATTTCCAGCAGAGTTAAACATTACTAAAGCATGTAAACATGGGACAGAAATTGGGTGAACTTCCTTTTGCTTTTCTTAGTTTTCGGGGAGCTGTCGTGTTTCTCTGTCGTGTTTCTCTGTCGTGTTTCTCTGTCGTGTTTCTCTGTCGTGCTTCTCTGTCGTGTTTCTCTGTCGTGTTTCTCTGTCGTGTTTCTCACGTGTGCAGAGGGTCGCTGTGACCTGCTGGTTCATCATCTGACACCGAGGACGAAGGTTTGAGAGACGTGAACAGCAATCAGACTTTATTTATAGAGCTTGTTTTGTACGGCTGGATTTTATGCAGAGGATGAAACAGGATGACAGACATGAAGCCACCAAACTGAGTCACACAAATTAAATCACTTTAAGGTCCATAATAAGAAGATATACACGATTAAATAATTGCAGCAGAAAAAATCACGTTTTGTTAACAAAAGTCTAAAAGATCATTGGAAAATATGCATAAACAATAACAGACATAAATATAAAACATGACATTTTTATTGTTACATAATTCTCTTTTTATCAATTTTCTCTCTTTTTCACTCCAGTTGTCATAAAGTATAAAAACTTAAAAATCTCCTGAAGGTAAAAGAGAAAAGTTTGGACCCGACCGTCTGTTTCTGTATCTTTAATTTTCCCATCAGAAGCTACTTTAATGAAAACAGTTTGATTTGCACATTAATAGTCCAAACAATAAGATATTTCATTTATTTTAACGAGTCTCAGTGCAGGACCAGCAGAACTATTGATCTTCTGAACCTTATCAATATGTTTCAGCGTTTTAAGCCATGTATTGTCGTGTTTTATTAAATTACACTGTCCTCTTTCAAATAAATACATTATATCACAATTTCATGTTTCGGCTTGTTTTTACATTCATAAACATAATAATGTGTCACTGCTCTGAAATTCAGTAAAGATTTGTGATCAAACCTTCAGATGAAGATCAATGATCCAATCACTTTGCACTGAGTTCACGTTGCTGCAGCATCATTTTCATGACCTGATGCTGAACCCAGGAACTTTTACGAAGGAAGGAAATTGTTTCATCTTCTGGGTTTTATTCGCCTGTTTCCCATCAGACAGAGTTTCTGTAAAGTTCAGTCTGTTTACATCAGGGATGGTAGACACAGGATGACCCTTGGTGACCCCACCACGCCCTCTGACCTCCCAACAGGAACTCTGCAAAGGTTTTTACTTTTCTTTCCATCTTCATCCCTCTGGAAGGAAAACTTTGCCTTTCACAGTTGATTTAAACTTTTTAATTTTCTCTCTACTGCAGTCATTTTTTTAAAAAAAGTTTAATTATTTTTGCAACTCATGAATGGAATGTTTTCCTGTTTTTCCCATTTTGAAGAAGAATTCGTTCCCAAGACTAATTTCAGGGAGTTTCTGATCTGTGTGAAAGCTGCAGGTTGAGAGTCTCTGCAGGAGGCAGGATGAGGCTCTGCTGCTGATCTGACCTGCACGTCTTCATGGATCGGTTTTGTTGCAACACTTCAGGCCAACAGAGATGGGCAGAACAGAAACAGTTATTGTCACTTTGTTTGTCCTTTTTCTATCTCATGCGAACATTTTGGCTCTAAAAGTGACGACCTTTGTCTGTTTGCTTTTCCTGATCCTCTGGTTTTTCAGGGGGTGAAGAACATTTTGTCCTTTTAATGATCAAATCCCAGCAGAGTTTATAGTAAAAGAATCAAAATAACCACAAGGTTTCCTCCTTGAAGAGCCAGCCGGCTTCCTTATCTGCTGGAGGTCAGAGGTCAGAAATCTTTTTGTCACTTTGACGGCTTTCACAACCCAAACAGTCTTGTTTTACACGTGAGTCATGCAGTGAAACTTTAGACTGCAGCAGCTCCACGCCGCTCTCACATGGCCTGGGACGGTAACGCTCCGAGTCCGTCGGGCTCCGAGTCCGTCGGGCTCCGAGTCCGTCGGGCTCCGAGTCCGTCGGGCTCCGAGTCCGTCGGGCTCCGAGTCCGTCGGGCTCCGAGTCCGTCGGGCTCCGAGTCCGTCGGGCTCCGAGTCCGTCGGGCTCCGAGTCCGTCGGGCTCCGAGTCCGTCGGGCTCCGAGTCCGTCGGGCTCCGAGTCCGTCGGGCTCAGCGCGGCGAGCCGCCGCAGCAGGTTGCATCACAACGCTTCGCTTTGGGTAGCTGCTGCAAAACGTAAAACAAATCACCCAAAAGCAGAAGTCACTCTTTCAAGTTTACCATCATTATGAAAGCTGGATTTTCCCCGTTTTCATTTAAATAACTGATTGTTTTGGTGAATCCTGAGAAAACAGCTTTCAGGTCCAGATTCACCTGTTGCTCTGATGTTTAAATGTGAATCCAGAACCGGAGAGCCGTGAGGGAGCTGCAAGGATCAGGCAGCAGAGGATCCTGCCAAGGAACAAGACCGGGATTTAAAACAGAGCCGGAGAAAAAGCACTAAACAGAAACTTAATCCTGGGATCTTCTGCTGGAATAAACTGAGATTACAGGCTGAGCTGCAGGTTAAACCAGAGGAGTTATGAAACACATCAGGGGGTCGAGGATTAAAACTGCTGCATGAAGGAGAAACTTTTCATGCTGATGGGAAACTCTTTAAAATATCCAAAAACAAAAAGCAGCTTTGGCTTCTTCCTTCCTTTCAGCACAAACTTTCCCTAAAATAGCTTTCTAAAAACTTTTGAAATCTTTAAATGTAGGAAAACAGAAACCTGAACTCTCTGCTGAATGACCTAAAGCAGGTGAAGCAGCAGCAGCTCCGGTCAAAGGTCAGATCCATGCAGCAGGCCCTGTCGTCAGACCGAAGATGCATTAATCATTGACTGTTATGAATTTTGCAAATTATTTATTTAATCTAAAGCGAGTTCATATTTAAAACTGCAGACTCAAATCCTTTCCTCCTGATTTTTGTTAAACGGCAGAATATACATTTATGTTTATGCCAATAATTGATCAATATTGAATGTTTTTGGATATTTTTGATGTTTTATCCATAAGTTGATGTGAGTTTCTGTCACTCAGAGTGAAAACGTTCCCTGCCCTGGTTTGGTCTCATCGCTCTGACTTCAGGTCATGTTTGTGTGGGTCGGTCCATCATGTTCCCGTCCATCGACCCAACTCAGAAGAACCGAGCCAGGAGTACTTTCTATGTTCACGTCAGGAGCCATTAGAGCGTCTGACTGGTTGGTCACTGATATGAACTTTCATACATTTTAAATCTTTGATTTCTTTCTCTATAAAATGTTTAAGACAAACAATTTCTTGTTTCTTTGTAACAGAAAACTTGAAAAATCATCAAATCTAATTATGGTTGTTTTTCTTGTCATAAATACCAGTAACTGTCAGATCAAGTCAACTGGCTACTTCCTGGTTTTTCACTGGGACCAGTACCACCAGTCCAGTTGACGTGAAACCGTCTCTGGTTCTGTTGGCATGGTTACCATTCACCGAGCAACGACCTGCAGACACAACGGATCAGGAGAGGAAATCGGATGCCATGATTGGCTGACAGCAGTCACATGACCTGCATTTCTGTTAAGTCAGAAGGTTTTATGTTTTCCTCTGTTTACCACCAACAGCTGAGATCCAGCAGAGCTCAAGTGAATCTGACATGGCAGCAGGAGATCCAGTATGAAAACAGTCCAGATTCTTTCCACATGAACGTTCACTTTCAGGAGCAGGGCGTTTCTTCTGGAGGTAATGAAACAACTCCAGGCTCAATAAATCAGAGTTTCACAGCAGCAGAGGAGAAACAGAACCAGTCTGAGTCTTCACTGAGAATGTCAACTCCATCGAACTCGATCGCTACGCCAAGCCGACTGGAGACTGATTCAGACACAGGAAGTGGACCACAACCAGAACCAACACGCTGATCTAGTGCAGTGGTTTCCTTTTAGCTTATATTTTATTATTTCATTTAATAAGATCATTTTCTACTGAAATGTCCCGACCCTCCTGTAGAACTGTCACGACCCTAAGGTGGGTTGTGACCCCCATGTTGAAGACCTCTATATTATAATGTAATTTATGGATTTTTAAACCCAAACCAAAGATTTTTATTTGCCTTAAAAATGTTTGGTACTTTTCTGTGGTTCTAAACATTAACTCTGTTGATGAGAATCTGCTCTTTGAAAAACATGAATTAAAATGACACATTTAAATAAAGAAGGTGAAAGAATAGAGCAGTTAATGGACCAAACTGTCATAAAGCAGCAGAGACTGAGGACATGTAACCTGCAGCTCCGGCAGAGAGCCTGTTGCTAAGCCTCTCACCTCGGATCCCCTCCTGGCACCGGTCCGGTATCCGTCAGAATCCAGTAGCAAAGTTCAGGGTCTGATTAAATCCCGCTGGGATGGATATAGATGTCCTGAAGAGGTTCATCCTGCAGGAGATGACAACCAGAAACCTCCAGGTTGTTTCCAGTCATCATGTTTCAGGTTGTCTTGTTATATATTTATATATATGATAATCTATTTTTCTATATTTAATCAGATTTTTGTGATTTTTATCAGAATTTCTCCATTATTAATTGTTTGGCCCTTTTCTGGATTACGTGTTCATTACTGTGACCTTTGACCTAGACATACCAGAGGTCCTGACTGCAGAAATAGAAACAATCTGCTGCTTGAGATGCTCATCAAGCTGAGTGATCAGAGGAAAACACAGGCTGTGTGTGTGTGTGTGTGTGTGTGTGTGTGTGTGTGTGTGTGTGTGTGTGTGTGTGTGTGTGTGTGTGTGTGTGTGTGTGTGTGTGTGTGTGTGCATCTGGCAAACTGTTTAAATTTAGTTACTAATAAGAAGATCTCCTGTGTCAGCAGAGGCTCCTCTGGCTGCAGGTTCTGGTTGCAGGTTCTGGCTGCAGGTTCTGGCTGCAGGTTCTGGATGTGACCCAAAGGTTTGGGTTTCATGCTGACGGTTCAGTGTTAGATAATTCTGAAAGTTCACACAGAATGATGATCAGGCAGGAATCTGGTTGTCTCTGCAGGGATCTAAACAGAACCTGAACCAGAACTGCAGCAGCTTTTGGACTTGATCAGAACCGTGATCAGAACCATGATCAGAACCATAAAAACTGTAATCAGAACCGTGTGTGTGCTGCGGTGGAGGTGTGTCTGTGTTTACATCGGGCCGGATCAGGCATGCTGTCTACGTGATCCGTGGAATGAGATTTTCCATTTCCACTTTGGCTGCAGCTGGCAGCGCCGGAGGAATGCGGGTCAGAACCCGACCTTATGCAACCCGGGACACACCCCCATGACTCTTCACAAACAGGTCCGGTCCTGCCGATCCGAGGAGGCCGAGCCTGAAACCGGAGCAACGCCTGCAGCAGGAGGCCCATCTGGCAAAAACTGATGATTCTGGTCGGGTTCTGTAGGATGGTGCCGGTTAAAGAAAATGAACCCGACCGTCTCTGTTCATTTAGCTGGTTAAAACTGCAGGTTTTTGTTTTGATAAGTATCAGCGTTGCTCTTTTGGATTTTCCTCTATTTCTGAACTGAAGCTTCTGGGATTTAAAAACTTCCAGCTTTTCCCAGCAACAAATTTGAAATTCAAACAAACTGAGTCAACAGAAGCGTTTTGTTCCTCTCATGCAGTCGATTAAACTTTTCATCTGGCTGCATCAGATCAGATCCTGTCACCACAACCAGCCAGCTGTCATGTGTCTGATCCCATTAAGCATCAACAGACAGACGGATGGACGGCGGGCGTGGCGCCGCCTGAAAAGCTCCAATCAGGTGAGGAATGGAAACACCTGTTCAGGTGCTGATCGGTCCTGAAGGTCATGGGAGAAATGCTCTGGTTCTGATGAAAGCAACAGCAGCAGAGAAATCTGAGCACAGGAATGTCTCAGTAAACCGATTTCTGACCAACATCTGCTCAGACAGAGCAGAAGTCTGGGTGAAAATTCTCTTTTTCACGCTCAGGATGATTCTGGTCGGGTTCTGCAGGATGGCAGCAGGACTGACAGTTTCACAGCTGCTGTTGTTCTGTTAAATAATAATTATGTTCATGTTGGAGGTTTTGAGTGCTACAAAAAGCAGATGTTGATTATAATTTAACTGGTGCTGATCCCAGTTGGTCTCTGGTCAGCCAGTTTGACCTTCAGGAAGGTTTTCAGCAGATTCCACCTGTCAGACCTGCCAGGCCCATTCCCACAAACACAGCTGAAACATTCACTAAGCTTTAAGTAGGACACTTTATTCCCAGTCCCAGGCCTCTCTCCAGACACGTCAGCTGATATCGGAGCAAAGCTGCTGCTTGTGCAAACATCAGGCGATAATGCAGGGGCCGGCATCAGGGGTCAACATCAGAGTTCAACAGAAACCCCACATGGCTTTCTGGACTTTCACCATAAACACAGAACCTGCTGGGAAGCGCATGGTTTAAAGAAAATCCTTACTTTCCCAAAGTTCAAGTCGTTTGTTTTCCTCATCGATCGAACATCAGCGACTGAAACACGGATCAGAAAATTCCTGATGACGATCTGAAATATTTCAACTTAAACTCAGAACCTTTTGCTCTGATACCCTTAAAACACCTGGACATCCAGCCACAGATTATGGACTGCATTATAATTCATACTGGATTATAATTCATACTGGATTATAATTCATAGTGGATTATAATTCATAGTGGATTATCCCTCCAGCTTTCAGATATTCCTCTGCTCAGCTGAGTTAATGGTTGATAAACTGTTCATCAACCAGACTGAACGACGTCACAGGATGCAGACCATTGGTCTAGTCAAAGTCTAGATCTAAATCCTAACCAGTGAAATGAAATGGACTCAGCCTCTGCTCACTGAGCTGAGTGCAGCCTGGTCGTGTTGATCAGATGGTGGAGGCAGCAGCGCCCCCTCTGGTCACTGACTTCACTTTGTGAAAACCTGCTGCTGGGAACATTTAACTCCTAGAAAACCTGCAGCACTTCCAGGAAGGTTTGCACATTGTGATGAAACAAATGAACTAAAAATAATTGGCAGTTCAGAACAAGGAGCAATAGAGCTGAATCTGACAATATTTCTGAGGTTGGACACGTTCATCAAACTGAAGCAGAATTAACGGCTCCAATAGATCCGAGTGTCTCTGATCCAGACGTTCGTCTTTTCTGATCCAACAATCTGTTTGGTTTTCACTTCATGGAAGGAAACTGACTCCATCCCCGTTTAACAGAGTCGAAGAACTTTAACAAACTGGAGTTTAGATGCTTCATTTGCAAATGTGAGAAATACAACTGAACATCATCTGCATAGAAACGACATGCAGATGTTCTCCATTATCATGATGAAATGCGTTCTTTTCAAATTTCCCAGAGTTCTGCGTCGGCCTCCTCTGCCTCGCGACCTTCAGAGTGACGGGATCGTCTGGTCCAGGTTCACATCCTGGACTGTTTCTGCAGCTGATGGAGCAGAGCTGATTCCCTCGCCCTGCCTGGACCCGACTGCCGCTGGGCCCAGAGGAGCCTCAGCTGAAGGTTTCATCCTCCGCTCTGCTGAGCGCCTGGTGTCTGATTGTGGGTTTTATGGTAGATTAAACCTGTTGGACTCATTTATCTCTCAGGGAACGATGGCAGGAAAACTCCTCTGGCTCTGGTTCTGGTTCTGAAGGTCAGTGAAATGGATCATTACTGAAGAACCACTTAATGTTGTTTCAGGAAGCTGAGATAAAATTATTCATATTTTATCTGTTCAAGGTTTTTTCACCTACAGGAAAGTTTCAGTCAGTTCTGTGGGTTTTTATTTCATTTGAACTCAAAATGTTTCCTCTGATTTCTAATCCAACAGCGACCTCTGGTGGCTCCATCATTTATACACTTTGCAGATTATTTTTCTGCTGAAAATTCATATAGTTTTGAAGTTATTATGCAAAGTGTTGAGATGAATATTAGCTTTGGAAGTTTTTAACAGAAAGCTGCAGATTGTCACCATTAGAGTGAAACAGCACAGATGATGATCTCTGCTGGCAGCAGGTCAGTGTGGATAAAAATAAAATTATACAAATTCAATAAGATTAATATCCACTAAGTTCAATTACTATATAACAGATTTGATCATAGAGTTTATATTTTCTTAACCAATAGAGTTAAGATCTCAACTCAACCATTGAAATATTAGTAACTAAACCAGGTCAATCCGACTCTCTTCTTACACAGTTCAAGGGTCAATCATCTTCCAGATGATTTATCATGATAAATCCAGATGATTTATTATGATAAAACCCTTGTTTTTCCAACAAAACAACTTGATAATAAAGAAATTTGTAATTTATTCTCTTTGGTTTTACAGTTTATTGTGAGTTTTTCATATAAAGTGCAGAAATATTTCCATCAGTCTCATGTGATGCTGGATAGATTCTCACTGAGCCGAACCCACATCCGATCTTCAAGTCATCCACAAAGCGCAACTTGCACTTACAAACCTTCTCCAGCTGGGGGCAGCAGAGACTTCTTGAGTGTCAAACAAGAAGCTGCAGCTTCCTGAAGAAGAAGATTTGGGTCCAACAACAGGATTCAGTAAAGATGTCGACCCAAAAGAAGAACGTTCTGTTGGTCTCAGGAAAGTTCTGGTTCTGGTCCAGGAGGTCTTTGGGTTACTTGGCCATCAAAGAACAAACAGATAAATATTTCTGTGAATATTTGCTCTATTATTGAACCTCAGTACAGAAACTTGAGCAGCTGGATCCAATCCGACCAGGAGCTTTCAGGACAGATTTTCTGTCGGTTTTCAGACCAACTTTATAACTTTACGTTTCTACTCTGGAGTAAAAGAATAAAGTTTAGTATAATTTTAAAAGGTTTCCTTTTGTGACCCACCTGTCGATGATCCACTGGGATGTGGAACCGAACCTTTCCTTTCAGAGACGGAACCGTCAGTCAGTCACAAACTCAATGTACTAATAACTTGATAAAACTACTTAATACATAAAAACCGTGATGCTAACTAGCCTTAGCATGAAGGTGATTGACAGCGCTAAGCCCCGCCTCCGGGCTCTGATTGGTTGTTTCTAGTTAGCATTGGGAGAAGGAAGATCAACTCAATTAGTTTGGCAGATTATTTCAACTAATAATACATTTTAAAAAGGTTTAATAGCAGCTTAATCCTGCAGCTGATGGTTCTCACATTTTATCTGTTAATTAAGCATAGTTAGAAGTTTCTTATAAACATTTTAATAAAGACAGGAGATGTTATTTACATTTTCTCCAGCATGAATTAAGTTTAAAAGCAATTAATGCTTCAGAGGACAGAGTCCCACCAGGTCGTCCCTCCGGGTCCATGCTGGTCGGTAGAGCAGAGACCAGGAGGAGGAAGAACTGCTGGGCATGAAAAGCTGCAGCGAGGCGATGCAGCGGCTGCCAGACTCTCGCTGCGCCTGAGTCCTCTGCGGCAGGCGGCCAGCGTCTCTGACCCCTGCTGCCTCCTCCTGGGGTCGGAGGGCCCGGTTCTGTGTGTCGCTGTTCAGGGACAATCAGGCCACTGTGAGGATGAGAAGTGGGAGTCGGGGTTCTGATGTGGGGACTGGAGTTTGGAGGTCTTGGTTCTCACCTTGTTGTCCTTCCTTTCATCGTTTGTTCTGCAGAAACAAACATGTTGATGAAATTCACTCAGATGAATGAAGCCTGGTGCAGAAAACTGCAGATTCTGCTGCAGCAGCGCGGCTGAAGCAGGAAGTGCGTCCGTTGATTGGTATTCAGATGAAATGACCAGGATGTAAACAGCTCTCCAACGATGCTGCTGTTCACACAGCATTACACAACATCCTGGATTCAGCCCAAGCGTTCGCTCTGGGTCCAGCAGAGCCTTTATGTCGCTGCTTTCAGCAGCAAACAGCCACATTTAAAGGCACACGAGATCAGGATCCACAGCTGAAACGCAACAAATGAACCTTTGGGACGTGACGAGTCCTCAGACGTCTTTCAATACTGGACTGAAAACCTTCCTGGGTCATAAAGCTTGTCGTCATCCTGTTTATGCTGATCTGTTTGTAACTATGAACTCAGGCTGCTGGAGGACAAACTGACCACTTCCTGCCGTCTTCTTTGTGGTTTGTGCCAGTAGTAACATCCTGTTGATCATGTAATGCAAAAAAGTGTTTCAATTGGAGTTTTCTAAATGAATCACTTTTGATGCAGCCTGAAAAACCCATTTGAATTAAACTATTCGGTTATTGATCACATTTAAATCAGAGTGAACTTTATTTAACTTTAATATCACTGATGGTGCGATTCAGACTCGTTCCTCTTCACTGCAAACTGTCGATCATTTCATTAGTTTATAAAGGAAATATTTAAATATTTAGTTTGGATCTATCACATTTACAACTGAATGAAAACGTGAAAATATAACAGAAAATTAAAGACACAGAGGCTAAATGAACTGAAAATATGGTGATTATTAATGTCGTCTAGGAAAATCCAGAATTTGGTTAAAAACATCACAAAACTAAACATCAGGAATCTAAAACAATAAAAACACTGCAGATACAAACTAACATGCTTTACAGAGTAGTTATGTTTAATGTATTAAATCTACAATTAATCCTTAAAAAATATACAGAATTACCAAAAGTTCTCCATCAGCCGTAAATTAAATTGGTTTTCCTCTCACCTTCAGAGAGCAGAAATGATTTGCTCCCCAAAAGTTAAAAACACAACTTTCAGATTTAATTCACACTATCATCAATAAAAAAATCTAATTTCTCTAATCAGCCCTCAAAAAACTTGACAAAGAAGGAGCAGACGGAGTGCCAGCCGTCGCTGCAGTATGTCTGCACCGGCTCCATGTCGTTCACCATTCCTTCGTCATCAAACTCAGTCCTCTCCTCCCGCTTCCTCTTCTCCTCCTCATCCTCCTTCACCTTCTTCTTCCTCTTCTCCACCTTCCCTCCATCGGAGCTCTTCGCTCCAGCCTCTGCTTTCTTCTTGCCTCCCTCCTTCGCTGCGTTCTTGTCCTCGTCCCCGCTGCGCTGCGCCAGCTTCATGTGGGCCTCGCCAGACGCCTTTTGCAGGTTTTGGCCTTTAACACTTTCTCTCCTTCGCAGGCGTTCTCCCGTTTCTTCAGCTTTCCCACCAGCTGCTTCCAGTACTGGCTGGACTTTACGCTGTAGGCCTGGCAGAGGTCGGGTTTACAGCATAACGACACCAGTACCTGGAAACAAGAACAACAAGATGATTGGATTTCAGGTCCTGATGGAGCTGAGAGCTTTTGGTCATGTTTCTACGTCTGGCCTCACCTCTCTGCGTCTCCTTCGGTTTCTGTGGAGCAGTTCACCAGCAGGCTCACCAGACCTTCACCAGATGTTTGCCATGTGCAGCGATGGCCCTGCTTGGTGCTCAGCTCTCCGGAGCTGAGCACCGATCGGTTTCTGGCCCGCCGGGCCGGAGGCGGCGGCGACGGGGGCTGGCGAGGTTTGTCCCGTTTGTCCTGGCCAGGCGTCCGCTTGGCCTCGGTGAGGAAGACGAGGCAGAGGAGGAAGACACAGCAGCACAGAGCAGCACGCATGGTGGCTGAGAGGACAGAGATAAGTTAACATGTGAGCCTTCAGAGAGGCTGCGCTCTTCTCCCGGTTCGCTCTGTTACTGGATCTGGAAGTTAAACAGCACAGAATCACTGATCCTTTGCACCTATTGGAACAAGTACAGATGAAAGTTCAACAGGATGAAAATCCCACAAGACATTAAGAGCTGACCGAAACATGAACAGTGTTGCAGATCCTCATGAATGATTAAAAACTCAGCGGCGTTGTTGTGACGTGACAAAGACTGAAAGGTTTTAATGGTGGAAACTCGTGTGTTTTCAGGCTGACATGGTTTATATTCATGGAGGCAGGATGTTGGGGAAACATATCCATGATGTGTTAACGGAGAAACTGGACACACTGCGCCTGTGATGAAGGTCCAAACCTTTCCCTGTGCTGCCCTGCAGAAATGCTCCAATGATTGTTACCAGACTCAGGTGTTGAGGTGCTGAGGTAGACATGTAGCTCCATGTCTCAGTTAGCTTAGGTATGTTAGCCGCAACCTGGCAGGATCCAGGACCTGATGTGACTTTGGGTTGAGAAAGAGATAAACTGAGTATTCAGTGCAGCTAAATACTGGGATTCAGGCATCATTCAGTCCATTTTAGTCCCTGTGATCCGGATGTCAAGTATTTTACACCATAAACTAAACAGAGGTTTGTGGTTAAGCTAACTGACTTCATGTTGAAGACATGAAAGATTCCTCACAACCTTCAGGACGGTTTAGAATATGGATTAAGACATTAGGATGATCCAGTTAAAGGCAAAGTGCCCCTTTAAGGAGGTTTCTGTCTGGATTCAGCTACAAGCTGAAAACAGACATTATTTCCACAATGTCTCAGGTTAAATATGTTGTTTTCATCCACCTGCTAATCCATTTTCTTTCTCTCATCCGAGATCATGGAGGTCAGAGGACCAGCAGCGAATCCAAGACATTCGTCCTTCAGATATGATCTCTGACTGATTCTGGGGATTCCAGAAAGTTCTGGATCTGCCTCAGCTTCTCCTCCAGGTGGCGACCCAATCAGATGCCCAAACAGCTGCAGCTTCGGCTCCATCATTTGCTCAAGAGCAGCAACAGGCCAAAGTTTCTGCCAACCAGATGAAAGCAACACATGGCAAGAGAAAGCAATGACAGCAACAAAGATGTACCATTGTTGTTACACATGGCTGAACAATGTGTGTTTGTCTCCAAACGCCCCAGTTGCCAGTTGGAGGAGGGTCAGTGATTGTTGCCTCATCATGCAGGTTGCAGAGGAAATGGAGGGAACAACGTCAAACTAACAAAGGAACGTCCGAATCCATGATCCTGTGTCCTTTCTTAAAGAGAAGTATCACCCACCTTACCTCAGACACCTGAACCAAATCTCCATCACTAAGATACTTTCCCTCCTCTGTCTGAGGCAAAGACTGAGGGAAGGCCTGTGAGAACCCTTTCTACTGCCGCATGTCCGTTCCTATCGGTCACATGGGGAACAGCAACGGGGAGGATGTAACTAGAATCATGGCGTAGCCGCGATTCGATCCCTGCCAGTTGGGTTCCTCATCTAGGACCGAGTCTTCAGATCTCTAAAGATGGCCGACTCCACCCAGGATCCCCGAATGAACCACCACACCTCAAAACTCTAACCCAACCACAGACACATGGGGAACCCACTGCAACAAGATCCCAAACACTAAATCAGTAATGGAGTCAACGCCCACCCTAAACCCTAAACCCTACCCTCTAACCTCTAACCCCTAACCTCTAACCCCTAACCTCTAACCCCTAACCTCTAACCCTAACCTAACTCCCTATAAAAGACTTCATGCAGTGAAACTGCAACCAAATAAATGATGCACTGAGAAAAATACTTACAGAAAATAATGGACCAACCAGAACATTGAATGTTACAGTTTAGTGTAAAAGTTACTGGAAATGATTATAGTTAAGAGTTTATCTTCAATTCATTTCAGCAGATTCAGGAAGTTAAAGTGCAACAAAAGAGTCAGAACCAGACCAGAGCAGTTCCTCCCTCCCACTGAGATGAAATTTATTCTACAAAACTGAAAAATCAAAACAAAATGCATCTTTACAATCAAAAACATTTCTAGAGTTTCTCAGTTTCTCTGCCGTGAAGAATAAACGTTTGAGGAGAGAAAGCTACCAGATGTCAAACAAAGACAAGCAGCAGCTGAATAATAATCCTCTCTGACCCTCGTTAAGAAGTCATAACTCTGTCTGCGCCGGGAAGGTTTGGCTCTGAACGCAGAGGCAGCTGTAGCCGTTTCTTACCCTTGATGCTGCTGAGAGGTCGGAGTCTCTGTGAGAGCGTGGGGCCGCAGACTCTCGGATAAAAGAGGGCAGGGACGAGGATAAAGGAGGAGCGGGAGAAAGAGGAGGCCCAGGGGGGCTATTGGAAGAACTGCCCTGAGAAACCCTCCCATATTTGCCCCCGTCAGAAAGCATCTGTGAGAAAACAACAACAGTGTCTTTATTGGCCACACAGACAATAATTCAAACTTTCAGCTGTTTGTTCTCCAGTTTCCTCACAGGAGCTGCATGGGTTGCAGCAGGAATCCACCGGCTTTGAATCCCAAACTGGATCCGTTCAGGGAACGGTTCCCACCCATCCGAATCGTGACTCTCAGGTTCTCTAGTGAATCTATATCTCTCTACGACTCTCTGTAACAAGCAACACAAAGTGTGGGAATCAATTTGATCCACAATCATTTGTAGATTCGGCGGCTTCAGATCCTCATGATCCGCTCCAGTCTGGTCCAGGCAGAGCGACTCATGGAGACAGTAAAGTATCTGGATTCTGCTTTTGTTTCATTTTCCTCTCTGGATTCTGTTAATCTCTTCTGTGATGATGATCTGTAAGTTTTCCTTGTTTATGGTTATTAAAACTTCACTAATGTCCATCATCAGCCTCTGAATCTGGTTCAACGCGAAGCCAAGAGAAACTTCCTCAGTGCAGCACCAGCTGCAAATCAGGCAAACTGGAATTACAACAATAAACAGAATCATTTAGAACAAAAGTTCACATTTTTCAAGAGTTTTTATGGGGTAAGCTTCAGCTCCTGGAGAACCAATATTAATATATTTGGAAAAACTGCAAAATAGTGAGAAATCAGTTTCTGTGAGACTCCGACTTCTCACAGAATTTCATTTTTTCATGAAATGAAAAAAAATCATTTCATGAAAAATTATTTTTTATGTGATCAACAGCAGGATGTTACTACTGAAGGAAAAGACGAAGAAGTCAGCAGGAAGTCGACAGGAAATGACAGGAAGTCAGCAGGAAGTCGACAGGAAGTGACAGGAAGTCAGCAGGAAGTCGACAGGAAGTGACAGGAAGTCAGCAGGAAGTCGACAGGAAGTGACACGAGGATGATGATATTTTAATGACTCATCCAGTGAACAAACTTATTAATCATGTTTTCTGATTTAATGGAAACAAGAATTGCCAAGTGTTTGTTTTTTTACGTTGATGGAATATTGACAACATTTTGCACATCTGTAGTAAACCAGCTGCTGGTGGTCTGTGGGTTTCCATCGTACCGGTCAGTGTGTCACCAGGTTGAGGTGATGAAGTTGTAATTATGGACCTGAGGTCAGATCTGGACTCAGATGAGACGATGTCAATGTGTCCATTAATTCATAATGAGTCTTAATCAGAATAACCTTTAACCTTTAAATGTTAACGGCTTTCTGAACGATGTGACGACGGGAACGGGCCGATCGCTGGCTCCTCCGGACAGAAGCTCGTTGTGTCTCTGTGTCTCTCGGAGGAGCCGGTGGGGAGGATCTTCTCCCGGCTGCAGGACAAAGACTCCTGCAGGAATCTGGGTCACGGCTTAACCCCCCGCTGACACCCGGTGGTCGGCCGCCAGCTCCTTCTCATTCAGCTCAGGCGTCCGCACAGATCCCAGCTCCTTCCTCCAGAGACCGCTGCCAAATGTCTGCCTGGCCGGGAGGATGAACTGAGGCAAAGAAAACGCGCCGTTCCGCCCAGTCTGGATCGATCAGCGACAAATATGTCACCTTGTTTTTCACTGAGAGTCCTGAGGCTGAGCACCATCATTTATTAAAGTTTGGTCAAAAGGACATCAGAGGAGGCCACAAAAAATCACAAAAACAAGTCAAACAAGCGGGGCTTCTGTTGTTTTTTTTTTTTATTTTTGTGTCAAATGTGATTCGGCTTTGATCGCTGTCAGCCTATGGTGGGTCCATGTCTCTGCCTCTCATGGCCTCAGGCGGCTTTACTTTTCTAGTCATGTCTGACCATTTAAGACCATTTTAACAGATGAATGGACGGATTATTTCAGTCCTTTCAGTCGGATACGTCTCTGTCTCCTTGGTGTTAAAGCAGGAAAGCTTCTCTGCTGTGAACTGACCCTCATCAGAAACATGAAGCTCAGCCATCGTGTTTCTGAAAACTGCAGATCTGAACCTGATCCTGTTTTGATTAGCATCACCAAAAGCATCACTTCTGCATTTGATGTGATGCTTTATTTAATCGCAGTTTAATGATTTATTTAATCGCAGTTTAATTATGCCAATAATCTTTATAAACCTTTACAAACGTTTCCTTGCTTTGTAGAATCTGGATTAAATCCTGATTTAATCAGGATTTAATCCAGATGACACAGAGCAACCTCTGTGTCATCAACTGTCATCAATAACCTTCAAATATATTTTCCCAACTTTTAGAAAACTACAAGGTTGTGAAGTAGTTTTAAATTATAGATGCTCCTTTCCAGAAGGTCAAATATGTGAAAAAAGAAAATCATTTCTGTCAGAGGATTCTGTTTTCTGTCTGGAGGTTCAGAAAAGTTTGAAGGTTCATTATTGGAACAGTAGAAATGAACTTGTTTGGACAGATGTGCTCAATATTTCCAGCTGTCTGCAGCTGCACCGTTTGCTGAGTAAAATATAAAAAATCATCTGCAACTTAGCAAAACACTTTGCTGAATTTATGAATCATTTGCATCATTTGGTGACAAGTGATGAAAAGTCCAACTGCCTGAAAAGGACTGAAGTGTTTTATGGTCTGTTGATGTGACTTTATACAATGATGAAAGGTTGTTGGTTGAGGGTTAAAATAGAGGAAACAGCAGAGGTTCAGCGTTGTTGTTGTTGGGTTCTGACGCCCCCTGCTGGTTGCTGTAAGAATATGAGCTGAATTGAAAATAAGAAACTCATTTATTGGTTAAAAATCCATTAAAACACCATGAAAATGAATTAAAACTCAAACTGAAATTATTTTACCCAAACATGTTGGGTAAAATAAATAATAATCCTAAAAATGACCAGCAGAAAGTCAAAGACAGCTGCATCAAGTCATGGTTTTTGCTGCGATTTCTTCTCCTGAGCAAGCATGTGGTGACAGTGGGAAGCAACCACTGCCTTATAACACGAGGTAATGCACAATACAACCAGAAATTCCAGAAATATCATGTATAATATAGAAAAAATATGCAGAGATGATGAAGCAGAGACTGATTCATCTGAGCCGATTACCAAGCTGCATTCACAACATCTATTACGTTTCTTTTAATTTGGTGGATTTAACCAGCAGGAACCCAGCAGCTTTAAAACCAGTTCAGTGATTTCTTACTGATTGTAGATCAAGTGTTAGTAACGATGAAGCTCTGGGTGACTTTCCTGTCTCCTCATCAGGATGAAGAGTGTTTGTGTGCGTTAGCTGAAAGGTGATGATCCTCAGTCCTTGTCGGCAAGCAGAAGAGTCACTTTCTGCCTCTGAACATCGGCGGAGTGGCAGCTGCAATCACGCTGCTGCTCTGCTCTGATTACTGCAGTGATTAAAAGTGGGAGCCGTGACCTCCGCCGGATCCGAGGCAGAACGGCCGACAGGATGGAGAGTCGCTGAAAACTCCTGGAGCCGCAGCTCATCACTGAACTGATGGAACCAGGATACATATACTGCATTCTGCTTGCTACATGCTACATGCTGCATGTTACATGCTGCTGCATGCTACATGCTATATGCTGCATGCTACATGCTGTTGCATGCTACATGCTATATGCTGCATGCTACATGCTGTTGCATGCTACATGCTATATGCTGCATGCTACATGCTGCTGCATGCTACATGCTATATGCTGCATGCTACATGCTGCTGCTGCATGCTACATGCTATATGCTACATGCTACATGCTGCTGCATGCTACATGCTATATGCTGCATGCTACATGCTGTTGCATGCTACATGCTATATGCTGCATGCTACATGCTGCTGCATGCTACATGCTATATGCTGCATGCTACATGCTATATGCTGCCTGCTTCATGCTGCTGCTGCATGCTACATGCTATATACTGCATGCTACATGCTGCTGCATGCTACATGCTATATGCTGCATGCTATATGCTGCTGCTGCATGCTACATGCTGTATGCTGCATGCTACATGCTGCTGCTGCATGCTACATGCTATATGCTGCATTCTACATGCTATATGCTGCATGCTACATACTGCTGTATGCTACATGCTATATGCTGCATGCTACATGCTATATGCTGCATGCTACATGCTGCTGCTGCATGCTACATGCTATATGCTTCATGCTACATGCTGCTGCATGCTACATGCTATATGCTGCATGCTACATGCTATATGCTGCATGCTACATGCTATATGCTGCATGCTACATGCTGCTGCTGCATTCTACATGCTATATGCTGCATGCTACATGCTGCTGCATGCTACATGCTATATGCTGCATGCTACATGCTATATGCTGCATGCTACATGCTGCTGCTGCATGCTACATGCTATATGCTGCATGCTACATGCTGCTGCATGCTACATGCCATATGCTGCATGCTACATGCTATATGCTGCATTCTACATGCTATATTCTGCATGCTACATGCTAGCAGCTCCTCTACAAACTCACAGATTGCTTCGATGGTTTTTATTTCTGGTAACTAAAATCTCAAATGTAATCTTGACATTCAGACATAATTTATCTTCTGATAATCAGCAAATGCACAGATAAATATTGATATCAATTTATCAATTATAACAAATTAAATATGTTTACAACATCATGAACAGAATATTATTTATACAATAATTAATCACATAAATTGAGGCGAGAAGCTTGTTAGCCCAATTTTAAAACAAACATGTTTTTATAAAACTTTAACTTAAACATTTAAATGCCTTAAAATATTTAATTTCTGGAATTAATTGATTTCTGTCATTTCTCTGACAAGTTTTATTTCCTTACTTTAATTCACAAAAATGATAACTGCTGTTTTATGGTATGTCACAAAGTGCCAAATGAAAAAAATCTTCAAAAATATTTTCAACATTTTGAAAACATTACCGAAGATTTTTCACGTAGTAAAATCTTTATAATTGTATTTTTCTCAGTTTCAAGTCTTTTTCATTTTTTCACAGTTTTATTTTCAACATTTTTATTTGTATTTGTGAGGATAAAGAAACGCTGCGTCTCCTCAGCGTCATCCTGGACGAACAAAGTGTTTATTGTTATTATTGAAAAGTTTGCTTATGAATTGCATAAAGTCTGCACCATGTAATCTTTAGATGCACTTTTGATTTATTGTTTAATAGCAATGATTCCTGGTTGAGCTGCAGAAATGATCCTGCAGTTTTCTGAGCCTAAAAGTCATTAAGAAACAAAATAATATGAAGAATGTGATGAATGAGGTTTTGTCTTTACTGATAATGTTTCTTTTATTTCACTTAACACCAAAGAGCAAAAGAAGACAGAGGATTAAATTTCATAGCAACAATCAAACCAGAGAAGGAATGAAGTGAATCTGCAGCAGATCGGATGTGTCAGGTTGCATCAGCTTTCATATCAAACGTGTCAAAGAAAAGCCTCATTATGCGGTTAATATTCCAGCAGCAGCGACAGCAGCGAGCGCAGGAGGTTTGAAACACACGTTCAGTCAGAGATCAGACGAAGTGAAGCTGCTCGGCTCAAAGCATCCTGGCTGGATTCATCCAAAATCTAATCCAGCTAAATTTTTAGACTTCATTGATTTTCTTTCATTGAAATTATGTAGTTTCTAAGAACTTCATATGATTCTCATTCAGAGATGATCAGGACATTCTGGTTTGAATCAGATGTGGCTGCAGTGAAGCTTCAGCCTGCTCTAGAATCCAGCTGGAGGTCACGGTGCGGCTGGAGGTCACGGTGCGGCTGGAGGTCACGGTGCGGCGCCCTGAGAGCGCCGCGCCGTTTCAACTCAGCACCGGCTGAAGATGAAAGAACAACCAGAGGCTCGTGGTAAAAACACTCTGACAACAAAGCTAGCTTAGCATTTGTGGAAAACAAACTGAGACTGAACATTAAAGATCAGTGAAGATCTGGACGCTAAAACGAACCGTCTGATGTTCAAGAGGAAATGTTTCATTTCAAATCCTTCATGGAGCTTCAGACATTTCAAACAGATTTAGTTTATTTTGACATAGTGAGAAATGAAACAATCTGACAGAAACCAAAATGACACACAAGTTACTGATTGGTCATTCATGCATGCGTCCCTGTATCCCTGCTGCTGATTGGTCGATTTGAATGAATAACTCCTGATTGGATCTGTTGACGCCAATAAATGGAGATTTTCACCAAACAGGAAATACTGATGTTGAACATTTATCCTGTAAAAACCCACAAAGGTTTGACTGTTTGCCAAAGAAACTTCTGTTTTTTCCTTCCTTTCTATGAATCACTGTTATGTGTTGGTGTAGAGAATGTCCAATACTATGAACATGAATATGAACATCAAAATGACCTAAAACTGAGCAAACAAACTGATTTCTGCAACCTTTCAATAAGTTGTTATTCTAGTTGTGTTTAGCGAATGTAAAATGAATGAAATGATCTTAAATCTCAGGTTCTTTCAAATTTAATGAACAATAGAAATAAATCTATTGTTTCACACATAAGTGCTGAAGAAAAGCTGGTCAATAACCACAAATCTGAATATTTTGGTCATATTTTCACTCGGAAACTGAGTCTATTCTCCATCAGTTCATCTTTCCTTTATTTTAACACGGAATTCAAAGTTTTTCCAGCAGCTTAACAATGAAAGGTTCCAAGAAAAACGCCACAGAAATGATGCTGAAGGTGAACGACGATCATCTGAGTTCAGCTGCTCGTCTTCAAACCCACCAGCTTCACTTCTATTCAACTGCTAAACACTGAAGACACATTTCTGCAGACGTCCTGAGTGGGATGTGGACAACGTCTCGTCTTTGAAATCATGAAGGTAAAACACAATCAGACGTTTCTGCAGAGAAACTGGAGACACGAGGAACGAGTCCAAAGAGGAAAACGACGTTTTACAAACACCAGAGAGGAAATGCAAGTTTCACAAAGTGGTTGAATAAATAACATGAAACAGTTCAGAAAAGCTGCAGACATTAGTGCATTGCTTTGGTGTGGTTGCTTCTTTACCCTTCATAGCATTGAACAACATTTCAAACATTCATCTTATGATGTCAGAGCATTTATTGACGAGCAGCAGGTCTGAGCCATCAATCGATTTTACTCATTAATCTCATTTCTGATTTCTGAAGATGTATTTTTTAGGATTATTTCCACTTTGCTCTCATCTGGTTCCCATAGAGACAGTCATGATTATATGAAAACTCCCACATAAATAATATAAAATGAGGAATGTTGAGCACCTGACGGTTTGATATAAGTTTACATATAATATTTAATAGACACATTTTTAACACATTAGCATGAAATTATTATTATTGGTAGTTTTACAGATGAGCAGATTTATTCACATCAGATCAGAACTATTGATTATTTCCTCATAAAGACTTTTTCTGGTAAAATTGTCTTTATTCTAATTTGATGATTATTTTCTAACATCAAAGGACAGAAGACTGACATAAAAGCTGCAGTTTGAAAACACTTTAAGAAACAACCAGTTCACATCAGGAGTCAGTTTCTCTCTGGGTTCTGCTGGGTTCTGCTGGGTCCTATCCGTCCTGATGGACTTGTCCTGGTATGAAAACCTCGTTGTCCAGTTCTGCTGCTGACGTCATGGGTGTGATGGTTTCCAGGGAAACCTCGTCCTCCAGCTGGACGGCCGGAAGCAGCAGCAGCCTGCGGCTCGGAGACCCGCTGGAGATGTTGGACTCCTCGTCGAACCGGGCGCTCATGTCCTCCAGGGGGTCATCCAAGGTCATGCTCAGGTTGCGGGGCCGCTGCTGCGGCTGCGCGGGAACCAGCGCCTCCTTGTGGAGGGTGGTGTCGTGGCGGTAGGAGACCAGCTCGTTGCTGAAGTTCACGGCTTCCACCGCGGTGTTGGCGCAGACGCGGTTGCAGCCCAGGATGGTGGCGAAGGCCCGGCGGAAGTCCGCGTTGAAGGCGTAGATGACCGGGTTGAGGGGAGGAGTTGGCCCAGCCGAACCACACGAACACGGTGAAGGTGGTGTCGCTGACGCACGGCGGGTCGCAGAACGGGACGGTGCAGTTCAGGACGAAGAAGGGCAGCCAGCAGAACACGAACACCCCCATGATGATGGACAGCGTCTTCAGAACCTTGGTTTCCTTCTTGAACGAAGACTTGAGCGACGCCTCGTCGGCGGCCCGGGCTGCTGCTGGTTCCGGGTCGCGCAGTGGTCCTGGTTCTGAGCCTGCTCCGCCGCCCTCCAGAGATGCGATTCTGCGGATTTGGGTCTGAGCGATCCGGTAGATCCGGGTGTAGGTGGCGATCATGATCAGAAACCGGGATGTAGAAGCTGATGAGGGAGGAGATGGCGTAGGTTCTGTTCAGGTTGGCCACGCAGCTCGTGGATGCCGAGGCGCTTCCGGTCAGGGTGGTGGAGTTGGTCCAGTTCCTGTCCAAGATGGCCGCCACTTCCTCCAGAGCCCGGTGCCAGTTCATCTGCACCGGGATCAGGGAGATGAGGATGGACAGCGTCCACGCCACGCCGATCATGACGAACGCCACGCGGTGCGTCATTTTCCGCTCGTACTTGAAGGGCTGGCGATGGCCCAGTACCGGTCCACGCTGATGATGCACAGGTTGAGGATGGAGGCCGTGGAGCACATGATGTCAAAGGTGATCCACACGTCGCAGAACCGTCCGAACAGCCAGCGGTCGGTCACCTCGGTCACGGCCTCCCACGGCATCACCAGCACGGCCACGAACAGGTCGGACACGGCCAGCGAGATCACGAAGAAGTTGGTGACTTTGGACCGCAGGTGGCGGAACCTGATGACGGCGGCGCAGACCAGCGTGTTCCCGAGCAGCGTGGACACGATGAGCAGGAAGAGGACGCAGCCAATCAGGACGCGCAGTCCGTTCCCGCTGACGCCTTCCTCCTCTCCCTCCTCTTCCTCACCGCCCATCCCGTCCAGTTCGGACAGAACTTGGGTGAAATTGCTCCACGCCGTGTAGTTTTCCATTTGCAGAACCAAATTCAACTCGCCTCAGATTGTCTCCCAGGATCAGAACCGGTTCGGTCCAAAGGAGGAGAGAGCAGCTGCTGAGTCGGCAGGTTCCGGTTCGAGGGCAGCCGGTCGGTTCCGTGTTTGGTGGACTCGACCCGCTCTGCGCTCTGTCCGCTGCAGGTAACAGACTCCTGTCCCCAGCGCTGCTGCAGCAGCTGCTGCAGCTGGCGCTGCTGCAGCATCATCCGCCTCCCTGCTGACGGAGCGCAGAGGATTTAATACAAACTATTTATTCATTAAAACCAAACATTTCATCTTGAAAATCTGTACATTCTTTTCAGGTTTTATTTTCAAATCACTTTTAATAAAAGAAAATATTAAAATCAACCAAAAACAAAATAAAAACAAATTCTGTTAATATTTTCACTGATTTAAATCAAATTGGATCCATTTTTCTTTATTTAATATCAGCGTTTTAATGCATTCATTTCATTTTGTTCATCCTGATTTTATTATGTCATTTATTTCTTTATTTTATTCCTCATTCTGTATGTTGCACTGCATCAGAATTTATTTCAAATTATTCATATTTCTATCCATAATCAATTTTTGTTTAAATTCTCAACAATCCGTCATAAATCGATCAGCTTATGAAAAAACATTTTTCTTTTCTGTTTTTGATACTCTGGAAAATGAGATGCTTGTGTTTTTTTATCATATTAATCTTTAATGTTGTTTTTTTGGATTTTCTCATGAATAAAGTTTTAACAGAATATTTTTTCAGCCTGTTTGTGATTATCAGTAAAATTGTTAACTAAACTATTAAACACACTGATTATTGATCTTTACATTCAATACATAGATTAGCTTCTGTTTGTTTTGTCTTAATATATTCGGAATATTAAAAGCAGGCGAGTCTTTTCATTCTACAGCGCCCTCTGCTGGCTGAATCCAGTTAACTCCGGGAAAGTTAAGAAACCTTTTGCTTCTGGTTATTATCATGTTCAGAAAAGAATTTTATTCTGCATGGTTTATGTATTTCATCTCCAGGTGTTTTGTGACATTTTCACCACTTCGTGGGAAAACCTGAAAGGGCCAGAATTATCTTTATAAATCAAATGATTATTTTAATAAGTTATTGGGTGAAAATATTAAATCACTGAATAATTCATTCAATAAATGAGTTTTATTTTTGGGGATTCTGTTGAATTTCTACATTTCCTACATGAATATTAAAGTTAAAAATGAGTCAAGTTGTTGAATTTTATTGTTTTGCTCTGAACATAAGCAGCAGAATTATTATTATTATTATTATTATTATATTATTATTATTATTATTATTATTATTATTATTATAAAAATGGTTGCTTTTGTAATCTGTGATGATGGATTTATCCACCAGATGGCGCCACTTTTCTTCTCGTCCGCCGTCAGAAAATAGATCATCATAAAATACAAGAACTTTAGAATATTTTTATTTTATTTAAGTTCATAAAAATGGTTTGATTTGATATTTTTGTGTTATTAAAGTTACTATGGTAACCAGTTAGATTGTAAACTTCTTTACCAAAGTTTAGTTTTCTTTGTTTATTAACAAACTGAAGATAAACTGTTTATATGATTCTCCCAAAACTTTGACTAAACCAAAACACCTTCATAGTTTGTTTGTAAACTATTTTACAGACGTTAAAACGTTACAAACGTTGGTAACGTGCTGAGAATATCAGATGTAATCATTCAGTTTGGGATATTTTCCTCCATCTGTCATCAGATTTTGTTTAGTTTTCAATCTCATGTCAGATAAAACTTGGAATCTGGTTTTGGAAATTATTCCAAATTTAAATTTAACTTTCTCAATGTTTTGCTATTTTGTGCTTTTTAACAGTTTCATTTATTTATTGCTTGAAAGACAATAAGAAAAACAATATTATGTATTTTTTCAGAGGTAGAATTCAGAGGAAAACAGCATCTCCGTTTGAGCAGCGCTTTGCTTCAGGAGGAATGAAATGAACCAGTTCAGAAAATGGAGTCAGACGGTGAATCGTTCACACCTGCCTGGTCTGAACCTGATCTGAATCTAGTCTGAATCTGGTCTGAATCTGGTCTGAATCTGGTCTGAATCTGGTCTGAATCTGGTCTGAACCTGCTCTGAATCTGGTCTGAATCTGGTCTGAATCTAGCCTGAATCTGGTCTGAATCTGGTCTGAACCTGGTCTGAATCTGGTCTGAATCTGGTCTGAACCTGGTCTGAATCTGGTCTGAACCTGGTCTGAATCTGGTCTGAATCTGGTCTGAATCTGGTCTGAACCTGCTCTGAATCTGGTCTGAACCTGCTCTGAATCTGCTCTGAATCTGGTCTGAATCTGGTCTGAATCTGGTCTGAATCTGGTCTGAATCTGGTCTGAATCTGGTCTGAATCTGGTCTGAACCTGGTGTTTCCTCTGCTGCAGTTTGCAGCCTCTGCTCTGCAGCGGCTGTTCACTGTTTGCTTGTTGAACGCTCGCGTGTGTCGGAGCACATCGCTTCCAGGTTAAGGCAGAGTCGTCTTTGACGCAAGCAGGTAGATTGAGCTGGACCGCCGCCCGTCTCCTCACCTGTAATTACACCTGGTGGCAGTTGTGACGTTGAGGTGAAGAGTTGAAACTTAATGACTGTTTTGGTTGAGCTGTTGGGGCGGGGAGCTGCATGGTGTGTCTGTGGAGGACTTCTTGTCTGCAAACAGTTGTAAGTTGCAGCTCTTGTCGATGCATGCACTAATGCATTTGTGAAATCAGGCAAATGGCTGTGAAGTGATGGAGAAGCGCTGCGTTTATTCTGCAGGCAAACAGCAGCGTGTGGTAAACAAAGCTCTGCGGTTTGGAGGGAGCGGCTCCGTCTTCCTGATCACAGTAAACCTGGTTCTGTCTCTCTAAACTCCACCGCTTTGTGAAACGGATCGCAGGATTTAACATGACGCCATGACTCACAGGTGAACTGGGTTTAATGGTTTCCACTGACTGATTCCTGACATTCTGGCTTCAGTTCCAAATAAAATCAAACATTTCTTTCCATCTGACTGTAAAAACTATTTCATTTCATTGCTTTATAGATCTCAGGCAACCAAACGTCAGTGAAACAGAAACAGCAGAAAACTCGACTCAGGTTATGATCACAAAGTCTTGAAGCTCAAATTCAGTTTTTTTTGTGCGTCACCTGAACGCCTCGCGCTGTGTTTGGGTTAAATCCTGCTCCTCCGGTTGGTCTTTTGGCGGTGGAGTCGTACGTGTGCCCACATCACCACCCACCACCACCATGCTTCCCTTCAAGATTTCAACTTTTTAAAACCTTTTCCTGACCTTTAACCTCTAATCAGCTAACTGAGGCCTGCAGACGAAGCTCGTCAGTTTTCTGATCTTCATGCTCTGACTTTAGTCTGAATGTTTTCATTGATCATTATTGGGAACTTTAACTTCTGTCTGTTTTCCTCAGTGAATAATTAATTCCTCAGAATGATGAACCTGAAGCTCCGGAGTCTGAAGACGCAGCAACAGAATCATCGACTGTTTGTGTCTGAATGTGATCAGAATCAGATGCTGCAGCGTGTTCGGTGGTCCGTCCCGATCCACTCGCTTTGTGTCTGGATTTAGAAACTTTTCCTCACAACAACACGGGATTTGGACCTCCAACCCGCTGCTGCAGTCCTGTGTGAAAAACAAACATCTGGCGGTGAGAACGGGCCGGTTTGTTGTGGAGCTCACAGGAACCACATTTACATCCTCTGTTTAGTAAATCTAAGAGCAAAAGTAAAGTCGACTTAATTACAGGGTTTTATTTTGAAAGATCTTGTTGAATAAGAGACGAACTTGAGGCAGGTCGGTGTTCAAAGTGACTGACCGACGGCTGGACCGGCGGCTGAACCGGCGCCTGGACCGGCGGCTGGACCGACGGCTGGACCGGCGGCTGAACCGGCGCCTGGACCGGCGGCTGGACCGGCGGCTGGACCGGCGGCTGGACCGGCGGCTGGACCGGCGCTGGACCGGCGCCTGGACCTGGTCAGGAACGACCCAGAGGATCCGGATCTCTACTGGTTTCTCAGCTATGTTGGTCTGACCTTCGGGTTCCAGGTTTTCCCTCCAGGATTCCAAAGGATCATCAGGATCTTTTTGAATCCTGATGATGTTCGTCAGTAAATCCGCTCTCCTCCATCCAGAAACTCAGTTTATCTCCCATGATTCCCTGAATCGCCGGCGACCCATCAGAGCAGGATTTAAGGATAAACATTGTCAGGTTTCAGAGAACAATGGCTGCATTGACAATAACTGGGAGACATGAAGCAGCCAGAGCCTCTGATTCTGCTGCGCAAAATAGTTTTAGATGTTTGAACCCAGTTTGGGTTTGGTTCTGTTCTGTCGAGGCATTTTCTCATTTCCTGTTTGGTATTCATCTCATTAAGTTCACTTTGTTTCTATCAAACTGCATCAGTGGCTCTTATTTTATTTATCGTGTGAAAAAAATTACACTTAAAATCTGACTTTAAAATAAAACATTAGATTTTGTTTCCTTTTCTAAGAACAGAAATTACAAATGTCAATCAATATTTTCAAAAAGTGACTTTAATTTCCATCATCAGTTTTGTGAGTTGAATATGAGAATAAAGTCGTAATATTAACAGATCACAGTGAAGAAGAAACTCCTGTTGCAGAAAACCTCTGCTTCACTAAAGCTTCTAAACGAGCCCACATCATCATCCCTCCACCACCGTGCTGGCAGGTGGAAGGTGACGGCCAACTTTAACCATTCCTACAGCATTTCCCTAACCTTTTCATGACCTTTAACCTTTACCCTGTCTGTAGGTTGGAGGCAGGCTAACCTACAGCTTCCTGCTCTGAATCTGCTGAGATTCTGACTCGTCTTCCTCTTGAGAATAATCTTCCTCTCTGCAGACTTCAGATAGTTTGAAGATGACCTTTGAACTCTTCCCAGGTTGATGGGCAGACATTTACTTCTCCTAGGTCAGCGCCGATATGTTTGCTGCACCTGCATCAAGTTTTTCCACTTTAGCTCTATTTTTGTTTGATAGGAACTGACACTGTTGAGGTTAGATTTAAAGAATTGCAGGAATTAGCAGGAGAAAAACGAAAGAAACACTCGTCTTTCTCAACTGTTTTTCTCTGCTGTCCTTTAGTGAAGCTGCAGATCACAAAGCAGGACTGACACCTGAACCCCTGACTGATTGCAGCGTTTGGGCAGAAAGCCTTTTAGATGCGACTGTGAACTCTGAGCAGCTCACACGTTCATAAATATTTACAGTGGGAGCAGACGGAAGCCATGTTGGGTCAGAGGAGGAGAGCAGAGATAAGCTCTGTTTAAAGAAGCAGGAAGATGAATCTGAAAGTATTCATAACCCTCCAGCATTCCTGCATTACTCTGCATTCATGTAAATGTTTCATCATGAGACAGAAAAGGTCGTGTTTAAAAATAAAATCGGAAAAATCTCCCAAAATTCCTGCAGAAGTGAATCTGAGTCCAGCTGCAGAGGTTCTGATTCTGGCCTCCCAGGTTCTCTACAGAACAATCAGCATCATGAATAAACAGCCAGATATTATGGGATGTTATATCAGTGATGTCCAAATTGTGGCCCGGGGCCATTTGTGGCTCTTGAACTGAGTTTGTTTGGCCCCTGAAGTTTAGACCAAATCTGGTCAACAAAATGGAAAATAACGGATGATCCCAAAATGTGAAAACTGTTTTCTTTTAATAAAGCAAAACTCCAAACCCTACTTTATGTTCTGGATGTTTATTGAGTTACAAATTTCATAAAAATGTTGATAAAACTGAAAAAAAAAAAAATCCAACAAAGTTATATTTGCATTCTTAATTTAGTGAAGTTTATGACCCGTTTTGCCAGTTTGACTTTTCCGGCTTCCCCGAGCGCAAAAGGTTTTGGACAACAGTGGTTTAAATGAAAACAGATTCGTGAGTTACAATGGCCCAGTCAAAGTCCAGGCCTAAATCCAGCTGAGAATGTGTGGCAAGACTTGAAAGCTGATGCTCCCAGATGTTCTCCGTTCTGACTGAGGTTGAAACGTGTTGAACTGATTCATCTGCAAAGGATAAAGAAATAATTCTGACTCTGGAGGAAGAATTCAGATGCATGCCACACTTCTGATAAACATTTATAGAAACATGTCACATTTTGTTTTCATTTCAAAATTAGTTTTTGACATAAAACTTGTTCTTTCATTTGTCCTGCGTGGACAGTGAGAGAACTTAAATACTCTTGGTCGTATTTTGACCCGGTTCGGGTCGAGGTTCCTCCTCTGATGAACAAACCTCAGAAAGACGATCCACTTCCTACCTGGTGGTCCAGGCTGCAGGTCGTTCCTGCGCTGCAGCAGCAGCAGCTGCAGGTCGTTCCTGCGCTGCAGCAGTAGCAGCAGCAGCAGCAGCAGCAGCAGCAGGAACGACAGTGGAAAAACAGTGGAAGGGTTAAAGAGACGGCGCTGGTCTTCCTCTGTTGTCTGACTAAAAGCTTCCAGCGGCTCTGACAGATCGAAGCTTTCAGATCACTTGGTGCTAATAGAGGAATATTTACGCGAACGGGAACAGGGAGAGTGTAACCTCAGGTCACTGCACTCAGCAACAACACTCACACAGACACACAGACGGCCAGCTCTGCTTTTACAGCAGGGACAGACGGATACACTGTAAAAAATGGCCGTCTGATCCAGTCATGCAAGCCTGCAGCAGGTCACCAGCAGGTCAGACGTGTTTTCAGACTTTCTGCACCGGGAGGCTTTGACTGAACCGATCCTTCTGGTTCCCCAATAAAACCTCCAAACTCCTCTAAGGGACAAACATCAACAGGAAAAATACAAAAACACTCTGGATTGGAGACAAATCTGGGCTCAAGTATCATCAAAGATACATTTCTGAACAGAAAGGCAGAAGAAACAGAGACTTGAGAAAAACTCAACACATTACAGCCACTAAACCCTGGAGAGATTATAATAATAACATATTAATAATATTTAATTTGGAAAACACTCAGAGACATTTTACAAAAATCAAGTAAAACTGTAAGAGAAATCCTGAAAGGGGAAAAATTGCACAAAACATGCAGAAAGTGTCTTTTAAAAAAACTTTTTACTTTTAAAGCTTCAATGTTTTCTAAAAAAAAATAATAATAAAATCAAGTTTCTGAGTGAAATTTGCTCCTTTTCCTCTTCAGCTGTAATCTGCATATATCTGGAAAGTGGGAGGAAGCCGGAGTACCCAGGGAGAACATGCTAACTGCTGTTAGTGGAGCTGCAGTCAGTTGTGTTTGGCTGGAGGTTCATGTTGAGGTGCATGTCCTAGTCAAAGGGCCGCGGCTGCATTCCTGTTCGGAGCTTTGACCCGGTTCTCCAGTCTGGACCCCGGGCCTGTGAATCCAAACACAGCGGGGTCACGACCTCGCCATGTTTGTTCGAGGTCGCGATAGGTGTCACAGCGGCGGCCATGACTGGCTCCGGAATGACAACAAGTTCAGTCGGAGCGTTTCCGCCTAATTTGTTGCTGTTTTTCTTTCCCAAAGCCGGAGCTTAGCCGACAGCGCAGGCCGTTTAACTCCATCAGTGTTCCGCTTTATTTTCGAGCCGCTGTTGTTCCCCTGAACCCAGACCGCGACCCGGTTCTGTTTGAACAGCCCTCCACGGGCTTTAAACTGTTATGATTGCATTTGATAATTCAGCAGCAAATCCCTGAAACAAAGAGTAGAGAGCGAACCAAACACGGAAGTTCACAGGTTGGCAAGGAGTCATTCTGCGACAGCTTGATGTTTCCACTTCAGCTAACAAACAACAGACTGCTTTAGCTTATGGTTGCATCACTTTAGGTTTCGATAAAGAAAACTGGTGCTAACCTGAGTAAATGCTGCAGGAACCAAAGCAGAAACTTACCTTCTGTGTTTTCAGCAGAGCTGCTCTGATTGGCTGCACCTGCGAAAGAGCAGCCAATCAGAAAAGCTGATTGGCTGCATGCTGGTGGCGCCATTAGCACTGCTAGCTAGCAGCCAGACATTAACCTGGGTTCCTGACTCTGCATGCAGGAAGGTCACAGCAGGAAGGTCACAGCAGGAAGGTCACAGGAGGAAGGTCAGCAGCTTCTCTGGACGTAAACACAAAACTCCTACATTTAACAATTAATCTTTGTAAAGTTAGAATATTAATCTGGTAACATCTCAAATTTAACAGCAGCTTTTTCCACTGTGGGAAGATTTTACAACATAAAATGTTTTTTTGGGCGCAGATCTAAATTGATTGATTGATTGATTGATTGATTGATTGATTGATTGATTGATTGATTGATTGATTGATTGATTGTCCCACCGTTCCAGATTCATATAGAAAGACTCGAGCCGGCCTGAAGTATAATCAAAGTAAACTGCTCCTCCTGCAAATCCCTGGATTTAATCCAAATATGCTTTTTGTTGATGAGAATGATATTACATTTGATTTGATGCTCTCAGCAGAGATAAATGTAGCAGATTTTAAATAGTTGTAACTTAAAATTTAAGTTTTAAAGAAATTCGCAAGTTTACGTTGGTAAAACTGCAAGATATTTAAGCCACTTTTCAAACAGCCACTGTCCAGTCAGAGCATAAAGAAACAGAATCTTACCAGGAATTGGCTTTGAGTTTCAGTAAGGAAAGTCGAGCAAATAAACAATTACATTTTGTTCCACAGACTGTAAATAACTACTAAATAGTAAAATTCTCATTTTGTTCTTTGGTCCAACAGTGACACCTATTGATTGATTTGTGCTTTTATTTTGAAGAGCGGTGGATTTTTCTTCGTGTGTTATGCGCTTCCTGTTTTGCTGACCACGAGTCAGCGTTAGATGCTTAAGAAAACCGATGACAATCTGTAAACTAGCGCCCTTGGAAAGCAGAATGAGGTCTGAGTGATAAATTGTGATAAAACAAGTTTATTTAGAAGTAGTAGGAACGGCAGTAGTTTATTGTTTATTAACGAAACTGTGTATGCTAACGAATTTGGACACAACGTATTTTTTGTATGTATGGACGTTTATGTTTATTTATACAAGTATTAAGCATGCCCAACAGTTATGTATCTTTTATTTTATTTTACAGTTTTCACGGTGTCTGACAAGGAAAGTGAAGATTAAACTGCACCCGTTTGGAACTCCCTGCGCCTGGCTGTTTATTCCGAGGCCGCTACAAACAGACAAAGTGAAATATCATCAATATGAGCGAGAATCATAGAAACTGGAGTTATGAGCTTCAACCAGGCTGAAGGATTGTGTGATATTAGAGACGTCGGTTCACCAGCAGACAGTTAAACTTCCTCTTCTGCTCTTCTGCTTCATTGAAACTATTTTCTGAACCTTCTGATTTTGTTTTCCTTCACATGAAAGAATCTTTTTCTGTTTGACTTTGGCCAAACGGCTGCACTGAGCCTGCAGCGTTTAAACTACAGAGTCTCAGTAAAACATGGTAAACTTGTATTGTCCAACTGACTCTGAGTGACTGTCAGTCTTTATAAAACAGTTATACCACAGGGTGAATAACCTGTTTGTACTCAAATAGTTTGAAGGATTAAATCCTGCAAAATACAAAGAAATAGAAGAAATGTAAAGCTTGAAAAGTGTTCAAGTGTTCCCCAGACCTGTTTTCTCATCCTGAAAAGTTTATATATTTTTTACCTTATATGAAAAAAGCAGATCAAATCAGCTACAGACGTACCAGTAGGGAAGAGACAGCAGATTTCTACAGCACAACCAAAACCTGAGCGAGATTTCTGCACAAACTGGAGGCTAAATTACATGATAAGACCCAACATCCAATTTAGGTCTAATCAGCTGAGTGCATCAATCTGTTAACCTCTCTGTTAAATTATATGTAGCTTGAAAACGTCTTCAAAACATTTGAAAAAACATTGAGGGAAGAGTATGCAGTAAGAGGTTTTATCAGAGAGAAAGAGTTTCAGACACTTAATGTTTCAGATGTGTCCATGTGTTTTGGTAGACACTCTTTCTTCTCTCTCAAAGGTTTTGAGGATGAATGAACCAACAATTTTACATTTTCATTGCTGTAAGTGGACCAAGCTACGGCCTCCTCAACATGTGTAAACCTGTTAGCATGTTCTAATGAGAAGTTCCAGCCAGAGCAGTTCACTAAGAGTTCAGTCAAACTCTGCCAGTGGCTTTGAGACCAGTTCAACCTGCTGGGCGAACCGGCTGCTCCGTCCCTCAGAGAAAACTTAGAAATACATGATGGTAGGTTTGTTGTATTCATCGGAATCTGCTTGCTAATTATATTATCACGGTAAAAAAGCTAATAATTAGCTGAAGAAGAACCTGATAATGGACTAGGACACCACTGGTTTATGCTAACGAGTGCTAACTATTTGTGGCTAGATTTTTGTTACTGTTAATATCTGAATGCATCTTTATTCAGTTCACCAAACAAACAATTTACATTTGTTGGCTCTCACTTCAAAATATTACTGGAGGGATTTGGTTATGAACAGAACAAAATGCAAACACTTTAAATATTTCAAAAATCAAACTTTATTCATTTGCAGTAATAGATCAGAACAGAAACATCCATCTAAAATCCAGTTAAGACAAATCAAACCATTTAGTTAAATGGGCAGAAGGAGAAATGAAAATATAAGCTTTTATAGAAAAATGTTATAAACAAGTCTCTAACATCAAATATCAAAAAATCTTTAATGCGATAATTTTTATACAAAAGAGCTTATTGGACACAAATAATTGCTGCTTCTTATAAAAGTAAGATATGAATGAAAGATTATCCTATTCTTAATTTCTTGTTTATGTGAAACTGGAACAAAGCAGGTTGGCCAGAAAATGAAAAAAGCATCTGGAATGACTTGTATTATGTCTGAAGGAAGTCAGAACCAAAGTGTTGATGAGAAAGAGAAACTGACACTTCACCATAACTAATCAGGAATGACATCATTACAACCTGCCAATCAGCACTGGTCCTTCAAATCAACATGGATGACTCCCACCCACTAACAGTTGCAACAATAACATTGTGTTGGTCAAAATGTTATGGCTGACCACTGTACAGTTCTACCTTAAGACATTTCCAAACCTCAATGTTTCCTCTGTAATTAGTTTAGCGACCCAAAAGGAGTCAAAGGCAAAGAAGTAGAAGAATATCTTAGATTTTCTTCAATGTGGTGTTATAGGAATGTGATGTGGTGTCATTATTGGCATTGTAGTTTGGAAGTGTAGTATAGTATGGGCGAGGTGTGGTGTAGAAGGGACGACTGTCATAGTAGGGAGTCGGTGTGGCGTAGTAGTAAGAACGTCTGCCAAAATATGGAGGTGGTGTGGCGTGGTAGTAAGAACGTCCGCCATAATATGGACGTCTGCCATAGTATGGAGTTGGTGTGGCATAGTAGTAAGAACGTCTGCCATAATATGTAGGTGGTGTGGCGTGGTAGTAGGAACGTCCGCCATAATATGTAGGTGGTGTGGCGTAGTAGTAGGAACGTCCGCCATAGTATGGAGTTGGTGTGGCGTGGTAGTATGGACGTCCGCCATAATATGGACCTCTGCCATAATATGGAGTCGGTGTGGCATGGTAGTAAGAACGTCTGCCATAATATGGAGGTGGTGTGGCATAGTAGTAAGAACGTCTGCCATAGTATGGAGTTGGTGTGGCATAGTAGTAAGAACGTCTGCCATAATATGGAGTCGGTGTGGCGTAGTAGTAGGAACGTCTGCCATAGTATGGAGGTGGTGTGGCATAGTAGTAAGAACGTCTGCCATAGTATGGAGGTGGTGTGGCATAGTAGTAAGAACGTCTGCCATAGTATGGAGGTGGTGTGGCATAGTAGTAAGAACGTCTGCCATAGTATGGAGTTGGTGTGGCATAGTAGTAAGAACGTCTGCCATAATATGGAGTTGGTGTGGCGTAGTAGTAGGAATGTCTGCCATAATATGTAGGTGGTGTGGCATAGTAGTAAGAACGTCTGCCATAGTATGGAGTCGGTGTGGCATAGTAGTAAGAACGTCTGCCATAGTATGGAGTTGGTGTGGCATGTAGTAAGAACGTCTGCCATAATATGGAGTCGGTGTGGCGTAGTAGTAGGAATGTCTGCCATAATATGTAGGTGGTGTGGCATGGTAGTAAGAACGTCTGCCATAATATGGAGTCGGTGTGGCGTAGTAGTAGGAACGTCTGCCATAATATGGAGGTGGTGTGGCGTAGTAGTAGGAACGTCTGCCATAGTATGGAGTTGGTGTGGCATAGTAGTAAGAACGTCTGCCATAATATGGAGTCGGTGTGGCGTAGTAGTAGGAACGTCTGCCATAATATGGACGTCCGCCATAATATGGACCTCTGCCATAATATGGAGTCGGTGTGGCATAGTAGTAAGAACGTCCGCCATAATATGGACCTCTGCCATAGTATGGAGTTGGTGTGGCATAGTAGTAAGAACGTCTGCCATAATATGGAGGTGGTGTGGCATGGTAGTAAGAACGTCTGCCATAATATGGAGGTGGTGTGGCATAGTAGTAAGAACGTCTGCCATAGTAGGGAGTCGGTGTGGCATAGTAGTAAGAACGTCTGCCATAGTATGGAGTTGGTGTGGCATAGTAGTAAGAACGTCTGCCATAATATGGAGTCGGTGTGGCGTAGTAGTAGGAATGTCTGCCATAATATGGAGTTGGTGTGGCGTAGTAGTAGGAACGTCTGCCATAATATGGACGTCCGCCATAATATGGACCTCTGCCATAATATGGAGGTGGTGTGGCATGGTAGTAAGAACGTCTGCCATAGTAGGGAGTCGGTGTGGCATAGTAGTAAGAACGTCTGCCATAGTATGGAGTTGGTGTGGCATAGTAGTAAGAACGTCTGCCATAATATGGAGTCGGTGTGGCGTAGTAGTAGGAATGTCTGCCATAATATGGAGTTGGTGTGGCGTAGTAGTAGGAACGTCTGCCATAATATGGACGTCCGCCATAATATGGACCTCTGCCATAATATGGAGTCGGTGTGGCATAGTAGTATGGACGTCTGCCATAATATGGAGGTGGTGTGGCGTGGTAGTAAGAACGTCTGCCATAGTATGGAGTTGGTGTGGCATAGTAGTATGGACGTCCGCCATAATATGGACGTCTGCCATAATATGGACGTCTGCTGTAATATGGACGTGGTGTGTAGTAAGGTTGTACTTCAGGTATTGTTGTTTCGGTCCACTCAAAGCTGGGTTCTTTCCCGTCCGTTTTAGTAGCTTCTAACTTTTGCTGTTGCCATAAATCGGATTGTAGTATCTGGACTTTTTCATTAAGATGCTGATTTACATCCTCAGAGTCCTTCAACTTAGCAGAAAGGAGAGAAGTATCTAAAAAGTCAAAAAATAAATTGGATTAATTTTGGATCCTTTTGACAGAGATAAAATACAAATACATTGGCTGTACATTGACTGTTGGCTTCATAACGGCCAATGAAGTACTTTGTACTTCAGGGTTTCGGAAGCCTTGAAAAGTCTTCAGAACACATGAGAATAACTGAATCTAATTTGATCTAATTTGATCTAATCTTACAGCTGGTGTTCGGAGTTTCAGGGAAGGCCTTGTTTTTGTCTCCATGTTAGAAAAGCAGTTGATCCCAGGAATGGATATTCTCAACGTTCAATGTTATTTTGAAACTTGAATCTTTATTGATGTGTATAATGATGGCATAATTTATACTTACAATAGATACGCAGACCAGTGATTGTTACCAGTATGACCCAGCAGATTGCCACTGTGGACAGACACCATTTGATGGAAGGATTTCTGCCTCCTAAGAGGAAAGTAATAGAAAATACTGAATGGTAATTACAGAACTATTTCCTTATGTGCTTTTTATTTTATGCTACAGTCTTTATTACAGATTTCAATACACTTATTATGTCTTTCCTCAAAATTCTACACACAAATACCTCATACTGGTATGAGTCTGTGCTGCCTGTGGTAAGTCCAGACTTTGAGCCGTTTATGGAGGAGAGGCTCTCCTATGGCTGCTCTATCGAACAGGCCTGATTGGTGGATTTCTGCAGAGATGTTTGACCTTCTGGAAGGTTCTCCTCTCTGCACAGAGGAATGTTGGTGCTCTGACAGATTGGCCATCGGGGTCTTTGTCACCTCGTTTCTCCCCCGATCTGTCTGTACAAACGGGAAGCTTTAGAAAGAGTCAGGGCTCCAGACTTGCTGCATTGAGCAATGATGGAGGCCGCTGAGCTCTGGACCTCAGAGCAGCAGAAATGTTTCTGGATCCTTCCCCAGATTTGTTCCTCAAGACAATCCTGCTTGAGGTCTACAAACAGTTCTTTCAAATTCATGCTTGATGTTTGACCTCTGACCTGAGGTAAACTGGGAGATCTTATGTAGACAGTTTGCCTTTCTAAATAAAGTCCAATCAGCTGAATTTACCACATCTAGACTCCACTGAAACTGTGGAAACTCAAGAATCAGTGAAAAACCTCAACTGTGTGTTTCATCAACAAACTTTCTTCTTTTATTATAATTTTAATAAATTTGCAGTTTACTTAGAACCTTTATTCAACATTTCTATCAAGATGTATTTGTGTGCAGAATATTGAAGAAAGATATTTATTCATTACAATTTGTAATATGGCTATAGTGTAAGACAATTTGAAAAAAGTAAGGACTGTGACACAACAATCATATATATATATATATATATATATATATATATATATATATATATATATATATATATATATATATATGATTGTTTTATGTAACAGTCTGTTAGTTAAAGCTGTGCTACAGCAGTGACAACGACCCTCACTTTGGATCCATTTGTTAGGATTTTTCTTGTTAGCACTTCTAATCAATGTCATAAAAGTAAAACCCTTCATAGAATAATTCATCAAATCTTACCTGTAGACAGGTAAACACGTCGAGTCTCAGTCAGCTCCATGGATTCTGTCTTCATGTTGAACGGAGATCAGTGTCTTTGCAGACAGAGGATGAAACTAAAGAGAGAAGTTCTCCATGAGAACCATCTGCGTTGTGGTCTTTCAAACCTTCCTGTTCTGTTTTAAGAAGCTGTTGCTCAGTTTTTAACCACAGCCTATTGGTTAAGATCCTGCTGCTCAGCAAACTGCTGCAACAAGCAAAACAGTAAAAACCCCTGATAATGAAATAGTTATGGATGAATGAGTCTGGAAATAAGATTATTTTCATTTCCCATTTCACATGTTCAGTCTCATTAATAAAACATGTTTAAAATCAAATGATTAAACATCCCAGTACACAACTCTCTCCCTTTATGGGTTATTCATCAAGATGAAGACATTTGGTTTTGACCAGGACTGAAACAAAGATGTGCAGCAGCTGCAAGGCCCAACAGGAGGTTCTGGGTGCAGCAGATGGTCCAACTTCTGTCAGAACCGACCAACACAGAACATAGAGAAACATGAACTATTTCAATAAAGTATTATTTTTATGAATCCAGGAGATGAAAAACATTCTCCTCCTGCAGAAGCATCGGCGTTTAGATCATTTCACAACCTGCAGGTTACATTTTAGAATATTTCTGACACATTCAGGTATTTTTCTTTTAACAATTCCTTTATTGCTCCAAACAGAGGAAAAGGCAGAAAATCACGTAGCAAATAGAATAAATAACAGTGAATGAATAATAAAATACATGACAGTCAACATAAATGCCAACATGGAAGTCAACATGAACTTATTAAAATGTTGTTCTCTGGTCCAAAGGAACAAGCAACTGGGTCGGTTAATACAAAAATTTAAAAAATGTGCAGCTTACTAAATCTTATTAGAAGCTTACTGGAAAGTAACCAGTAAAAACCTGGAAAGTTAAATTCCCACAACAACTAGTTAATTCTGTAAGTACTGAGTTTCTGAAAAGTGCGGGCTGTGTTGTGTATTGGTACCAAGGTTCTTGTTGAAGGAATCGGATCAGAGATCCAGGAGTAATTTGGTTCTTCAGTCATTTTTCCATAAGATGTTTGTTTGATTTTTCTGTTTTTCTTTCTTTTCAGATGTTCAGTTTGCTGCCTCTTAGTTTAAACTAGGTTTCTTTTCCTCCTTTCAGTTCCTCTTCTGCCTTGACTCATTTGTTTTCTGCCAGTTTCCACCGGAGGATTTTGCTAGAGATCAGCTGTTTCTCGTGCTTTACCCATTTTAATACGTGATGTAGGGCGAGTTCTCTGCAAAATGATTGCTGCAGTTTTAAGTCTCGTTCCTGTTCTGAAATTCTTCCCATTGTCTGATCATTCTGCTTCTTCTGCTTCAGTTTTTGTAGAAATAAAAATTCACAATAGTTTTCCCCTCTATTCTGCAAAAACACAAATCTCACCAAGTATTTCTGGTTTACTTTTTAGTGTAAATATCTTTGTATTCTTGAAATAAAGCAAAACACTGGCATTCACACATTCCAGTAGAATATGTTCATCTAATTATTCAAAGTTTTGCATTGAGTCATTCACTTTTACTAAATATCCATTAAATACACACAGGGATATATTTTATGTTTTTTTTTCTTAATTTGAGCTGTCAGATTTCTGAAATTCAGATTCTCATAAACTTTAAATAAAACTAAGTTTTATAAGTTGCTTCATGAGGCAAAAAAAATGGAATTTTTCACACTAAATCCTAAAATTAAAGGTACAAAGAGAAGCAACAATAGAGCTTTGTAAATAAACTCATAAAAACAGAATAATGAAAATTAAAAATGATCAGAAGATAAAGTTAAAATGCTGCAGTAACACGACAGGAAGTTATATTGATTATATCATATTCACCAAAAAAAGAGTTTTTTTGTTGTTGTATTTACCCAGAATTCTGTGCAGTGTAGTCCACTTCCTGCTTTTGCGCGGTCTCTGGTCCGCTTGGTGTTCACATTCTAACCTCGGCCCGGTCTGGGTGAACCGAACTCACACCCAGGTTTTCCATGTTTTATCTGCATCAGAGTTTGGTTACTTATTCCCACCTCTCCAATCGGACCGGACTTTCTAGACAAACGGACTGAAGTTGGATTAAGGCGGACTGAACAGAGCTGGTGGGAACGCAGCTCTGGACAGGAGACCTGGAAGCAGACTGGGACTTGGAGAGGAAAAATCTCAAAGGTTTCTGAGGAGATCATTGTTGTTCTGAGACCAATCCAGTATCCACTGGTTCCAAAACCAGCTAACATGTTTCTGCAGATGAAGTCCTGAGTAACAAACATGACTCAAACATTTTTGAATGAAGTTTCATATTATTGTAGTCTTCAGCTGTTTCTCAGAGGAAGTTAATTCTTTAGTCAGTTTATTGAGAAAGCATGTTGGAAGCACCTGAAGCCGACCAAATCATCCGGTAGATTTCCATCTCCAGCTGCTGTGGTTTTCTTTCTGCTCTGAGTCAAACCAACCTGTTCCCCTCCTGGCCTTGGGGGGCGCTGCACCAAGAACCACTGAAGGAAGTGACAAAAAACCTCTGCAAGAAACTGAGTCCTACTTCCTCCTTCACCAAATTTAAACAGAAATGGAGTGGTGTCAGATTTTAGCTTTTGCAGGATTTTTTTGTTATCTTTGGTAAAAGTCAAAACCAGGAGCCATTCCTCCCACTAGTGTGAGACGAGACTGGGCTGTGCTGAACCGTCTGATGGGCGTGTGGTGAGCCGTGGAGAGATTCTGCAACTATTGGACCGAATCATTTGCATTCATTGCCAACATGGAAGGATTTCCTGAATGTTTGCTGTGTAGCTGCGACCCGACCCCGGAAGAAAATGGATGGATGGATGCTCTGCAGTGAGAAGCTGTCAAATAACAAAAACAGTACCAGACTATAGAGCGCACCTTACCATAAGCAGCACCTACCAGTTTTTTACATAATTGGAAACGTACCTACTGGGCTAAAAGCCGCACGGTTCACAGCGTGGAGACAAAGTGGCTTGTAGTCATAGTTGCTTTAAAGGACAGACAGGAATGAACCTTGAAACTTGCAAGACAAAGACTTGAGCTGGACTCTTATGCAGCTCAAGTTAATCCAGTTCTCCCATCCCTGGTCCTTAGCGCCCCTGTCCTTTGTTTTAGATGCTGTCTGCTCCAGCTCAGCGTCCCAGTGCATAACGTCAACTGGTGCAGCTGCCTAGTAATCACCCATTCATCAGGTCAGGTGTGTGGAATCGGACCAACAATTAAAACATGTAGCAGAGGCTTCAGGACTTCTCCACTGAGCCGTCAACCAGATTCTCAAAGGCCTCATATGTGAAGCATTGATCTGTTCAGTCCTCAGAATCAACTGTCATTTTTACAGAAGCTTAAAGGGGAAACTGGTATGTAGATTAAATCCAGTCACTAGATGTTTTTTCTTTGGTTCTGATTTGTTCTTTGCGTGACACAGCGGCTCGTTTTGTTTGTTCCACTTCAGGAGCTTCACTTCATAATGAACCGAAGCCCCTGAACTGTCAGTCAGTGTCACTCCACCCACACTCAGGTCCAATCGGGCTGAATAAGTGAAAGCACCTGTGTGAGGCACTCCAACCCAGATTCAAGTAGAGACAACTGAACACTTGCATGCTGACGGAGCGGTAAGGCAACTGGAACTGGTGAGAAAGGTTCCAACGTGCCGCCGGCTGGGTGTGGCGCCTCAGCAGAGTTCATGAATTAACTGAACTCTTGAACTGTACTCTGGAATGTGGCAGGCAGAAAGTCAGCCAGACAAACGGACCGGGAACATTCATGCACCCCTCGCCGTCTCAACGCTCCGCTCACCCCTGTCTGGATCCTGCATGTCAGCGTTGAACCGAACTGAGCAGAGAACAGCAGAACCTGGACAGAAAGGTCAAAGTGCAGCATTTCACTCTATTGTCACAACTGCAAGATGCCGACCAACTGCACTTCCAGGTTGTCTGTAAATAACATTTCTCTTCAGTCCACAAACGTAAAATACTGAAGGACTAAGATCTTCAGGTTCTTCAGCAGACCCTGAACTTCAGTTTGTTTACAGCAAACACTTTAGTTTAGTTTAAAAAGTCCTTGTAATAGATATCTTTAGTGAAATTTACAACTTAACAAAACTTGAACTTTACTTTCCCATAACGTCCAGATAACACAATAATCTACAGGTCATAGGTCATGAAACCTAAAGGTCTTTTACCAGAACTTTACAAATGACATGAAATTTACAGATTACTTTCCCAGAATTCCCAGTTTCTTGAAACCTGTATGTTATGTTTCCAGAATTTCCAGGTGACATGACACAGTATTGAAGTCACTTTCCTGAAATGTTCCAGTTTAAATTACTGGATGTTGAGCGTTTCTTTGTCATCACTTCAATCTACAGTCTCATTTCTGAAACTTAAAGGTTCCTTACCAGAACTTTGCAGCTGCTGTTCCTGAGCACCATTCCAGGTTAAAGTCACTGATTACTTCTCCATAACTCACATTGTTTGCAAGTTACTTTCCTGAAACTGTGAGGCTCATTGCCAGGTGTTTACAGAACTTTGTCAATCAGAGATGCATGTCTATATACTTTTGAAAAAATCTGAAATTTGCAGGTTGCTTTCTTAGAAGAATTTCAATTTTTCTTTACTGACTTACTTTTCCAGAATAAATCTGTTTCTTTCCAGGAACTAATGTTTTACATTCCTGGAGTTTAAATGTTATCAGAACTAATAAACACAGTTCTGCCTTTTGGGAACTTTTAGAAACTATGAGTTATTTCTGAGGAATACTTTCATAGATCTTTACAAATACATTTCAAAAACTTGAAAGTTAGGTTTAGTTTCCAGAACTCAGCATTTTCAGAATATTAATTTAGCTTGTACTTCATGAGAAAAAATCATTTTATGACAGTAAATTCAGTGAAAGAAGCTAATTTACCATTTTATATTTAATATTGGCAGAACAAACAATATAAATATATATTAATATATATACAATGACCAGTTAAAGTTTTGAGCTTTAACGTTACTAATCGTTTAAAGTGACGGTGATGATGCGGTGTTTCTCTTTATTTTTTAGCAGCAGTAAAAAGATGGTGCAATGCTTTGCTAACTGTGTGGATTGAGACCATTCAGGACGTTCCAGAGAGCCATAAAAACATTCCAGGAAGAGTTGGGACGCACCTTTCCTCCTTCACTCTGTCTGACATCTTCACATTTCTCTCATCACCTCCTCTCCCTCTTCCCACCTGGAAGGCTGCAGATCCGTCTTCCAGGCTGAAACAACTTCTGCTCATGAAATTTCCCTCGCCTGACTGCAGTCACTTCTGATGCAGCTCTTGTTTGGATTGTGGCTGAACGCTCCTGTTAACGGTTCCTAAAGCTTGTAGACGTAGAAGAAGGAATGCACATCAGTATTGTCTGAGTTTTGCTGTAATTTACTGTGAATGCATTCATTACTAAAAGTAGCAGCAGCACACATGTTCACGTTGAGACGGTTTCTTGAGGTATTCCCAGTTAGCGGCGGTTCCTCATTCCTGACACCTGCAGCTGTCAGGGCTGAACCACAGCGCGATTAGACGGCTAACGCTGGAGAAGCTAATTCACACGCAGGAGAGCATTGACTGCAGGGAGGTCAAAGGTCACGGTCTGTCCTGGTGAAGGATTTGAACTTGAAGTCTGTCCAGCTGAACTCTGAGCTGAACTCTAAACTGGTTTCCCTGAATCTGACCCTGTTTCTTCCTGTCCTGAGGAATCCTGCTCCAGGCTGACGGCTGGAATGTTGACATAACAGATGTCGTCTGACAAACCCAGTAATTATGAGCCGTACGGCTGTGTGTCCGTACCCGCTCTTCCTCCTCCTCCTCTGCCTCCTCAGGCAGGTTTAGCGTCACGGTTTCCTCATGCTTGTAGAGCAGCAGTCACTCCTGCATTTCAAGACTCTTCATCTAAAATCGCAGCTTTTCTACAAACTGAAAACAAAACATAAAACTGGAGGCAAAAAGGTTTAGGTGAATTTTGCATTAAATTGTTCAACTATTGTCTGATGTAAAGTTTACAATACTTAGCTTTATTCTAAAACTAAGTATTGTAGCTTTAGAACATAAACAATACAGCTTGTTTGATTTTAAGCTGAATTTTGAGTTTTCTCATGGAGTTTTGTTGTGAAGTTTTGTTTTATACGTCCTAATTGTTCATTGCTGAATGATGCCTCAAGAAGATCCAGTGCATGCTTTTACTGTGAAGGTCAATAACACGTTTACTCTGCTTGAGTTTTATTTTCGTGTGTTTTTAATCTACAGTCTCTCTGTAGTCCGTTCCAGTCCAGGGAGTCCAGTTCGTTTCTTTAAGTGTGGATTTGTAATCAGGTTCTGAAGTTCTGGTCTGGGTTCGGTTGAACTGAACTCTGGTTCAGTTTGAATGCATATGTGAACTCCAAGCTCTAAAGGCTGACGACAGCGCAGGGCATTCTGGGTAAATCCAACCAAAGCTAGCGTGTTAGCCTAGCGCTAGCAGCAGAAATGGCTCCTGGTCTTCAGCCAAAGACTAAAGAGAAATCACTAAACTCTGACGCCTCCATCTTGTTTCATCTGGTGAAACAGGAAGTTGCTCTCAGCGTCTTCAGAGGTTTTAGTGTCGTTTCCTGCAGTGGTTGTTGGTGCAGCGCCCCCACAGGCCAGGAGGGGAACAGGCTGGTTTGGGTCAGAGTCACAGCAGGTGGAGCAGATTAAAACATTGTTTTATTTTCGCCTTTTTAGCATTTGAATTGCTTTGAGCGTTTTGTAGAAATGCAGCTTAAGCTGTTTGTCTTACGTATGTATCAAAGCTTTCTGTCTCTGTTTCTGTCATAAGGACGACAACAGGATGAAAACTGTTGTTCTGCAGTTTAATTGAAGGATGAAAACATTTCTCGTTTCTCCAGGATGAACTATTTTTATTTGCCGGTGAAGTCGAGGCGGGGGACGTTTATAGCAGAGCGAGGCTGGACGGACTCCTGGTGGCACTTCACAGCTGCCAGGGTTTATTTCAGTCCACTTAAAGTCTCACAATAGAAGCTGGCAACTTCCTGAAAGTGACTCAGCACATAAATGTCAGTGTGAACTTCCAAGGAACCACCAAGATTGCAGCGTTGCGGCTTCTCCTGGGAAGGCAGCGGCGATTAAAATAAACTGAAGGAAAACACACAATGGAGGTAAAATATCTGTGGCTGCGGGGAGCCGATGTTGGCCCCGGATCGCTGTGTCCCAGGCACCATCTGACCCCGTTTTCCCCCTCATTTAGAAAATGGGTGTCGCTTATCGTAGCAGAACTGCCTTTGAACCAGAACATACAGAAATAAGGAGGCAGCCGGAGACCCAGCGAATCCTTTTATAGCTCTGAGTTTGAGGAAAATCCGGATCTCATTGGCCGGATTAAAGCAGGTTTGATCTGAGGTCATCGAGGATCTTTAGGAAAGAAAAACGAACCACAGGAGCTGCTGGGCATCTTCTGCATCGCCGTCACTCATGGAAAAAGTTATGAACATTTTTGCTCCAGGATGATCTGGTTTTTCAGGTGCATCACAATTAAATGTGAACTTTATTTTTTTATCACACCAGTTTAACCAGTGCCCATTTGTATCCTCTGGTTTCCTTGGACCCGCCGGATGGGTCCACCAGAACTCGCAGCAGCCATTAAAAGTCGTGTTGAATCCATCGATCTTCTGCCAAATCAGACTCCAGTTTCCCAAAAATGGAAAAATTTACGTCCAAGTTTAATGTTCAAACCTGAGAGGCTGGAATAAAAATAATGACTTGAGCTGCAAAAACCAAAATCCTGGAATATTAAACTCAAACTCAGAGTCCAGTATTTACTCACTTACTTTTACTTGAGTAACTTTTTTTTAAATGTTACTTTTTTGACTACAGTTGTTTTTACTTTACTTGACTAATTTCATTATGAAGCATTTCTACTCTTGGTTGAATAAAATTTCTTTATTTTTTAGCCACTGAATTAAAAGCATTTGAAGTAAAAATTCACACACTTGCAGTTTCTGTTAAAGTTTTGTATGTTTTTTATTAAAAGAAAATGATTTGGAAACATTTTATTTTGCCTGATTTTATCTTTTGTTACAATTTACTCTTAATTTTATATTTTATTCCATCTAATGATGCAACTTTTAAATATTAATGACTGATAATTCGATCAGTACTTTTCACTTTTCTGGGCAGATAAGAAGTGAGAAGATATTTTTGCTCCAGCAGAAACGAGGAGTTTAATTTTTCGGCTCCCTCCTCGCTGATGCGTCTCTGTTGTTTCACAGATTGGCTTCATATTTCCGGACAGGTTGCGTCCCCGCCGGTTCCCATGCACCCGCCGCAGCTGACCAGTCACTGACCTGAGCAGCCAGTGACACCGCAGTGAACTCTGGGTAAAAAACATCGCCAAGTTCACAGCGGCTGAGTGTTCATCAGATAAAGACCTTGGCAGAGGTACGGGGTCCCACAGAGGACATAAATAGGCCAGACTGTGTGTGTCCCATTAATTTTCTGCCACATGGCTTCAAACTGTTCTCTGCTGGTCAATTAGGGCGGTCAGGTGGAGGCTGGAAACGCTCGGTGATCTTAACGAGACTCAGAGGAGACCCCCCTCTGAGTCTCCACAGAGACCCCCCCTCCAGAGAGACCCCCCCCCCCGCCCTCCCTCCTTCCACAGAGACCCCACGGTCAGGTAAACACAACACAGATTGGCACATTTCATTATAAAGTCAGGAAAATAAGGAGATTTCAAAATAAAAGACATTGCCAACCGTGAGGAAATATAGCAGCAACTTTTCTCTTTCCTGGGTGGTTATAATGTTTTGGTTGATCATTAAACATCTGGATTTATTTTCTACATGAATGTCCCAATCTTTGTCTTTGAACCGCAGAGATTTCATAAAATGAAAGAAACATCTTTGAGTCAAAACTCCAGTTTGTGAGGAAACAGGAAAAAGTTTCAGAGTTAAGATGCAACATGATGAATGAGGCAGAGTGGAACAGGAAGTTTATTCTGACGTTTCCAGCAGGAAGTGCTGCAGCTGCTTAGTAGTGAGAGAGGTCAGAGGTCACTTACATTTATTTAGTTTCCCAAATGAGCCAAAATCATTTAATTCAACGTGAATTTGGAGACATTCATGTGGTCATTATTATAAATATGGACAGCGTGTGAACCATAAACATCCCATAATAATCCACCACTGCTAATAACAGCCTGATCCTGCAATCTGTGACTCAGAGCATCTTCCTTTAATTCCCCGATTCATCAGATTAACATTGTTACTAAAACTTGAGTCCAAGTCAAATCTGAAAGACAGCTTTATGAAATACTACTTTGCAATGAAATATGTATTTATATATCTTTTTTACAGAAACATAAATGTATTTATTCTTCCTAATATTGTGAGAAACGTCTTTCCTGCAGGTTTCAGTCTGAAAACCAGTTGGCTTCAAGTCTTCATGAAAATATGTTTGCATAAAAATATTAAGTACTTTATTTGAAGACTATGTGATTTTCTCACAATGCTTCATATTTTTATCTAGAAAATGTATTTTTTCAGTAATCATGCTGATCAAGCAACATTTTAGATCCCAACGTTTAACCAAAAATGAACAAACTATTCAGTGACTCGTGACTTTGTGAGTCGTCTGTTTCCAAAATATCTTTGATATGATTTGTTGAGCGTTGATTTTTAAATATTTGGTCAGAAAATATTCATCTGTGAAAGAGTTTATTTTTATTAAAACTCAAAACCATAATGTGTTTCCTTCAGGACTCTAGAAGTCTATGAAAAGACAAGTTGCTTTTAATCAAACAAATCTTCCATATTTAGTTAGTTTTGCTGAATGAACTGATTTTTGGGAACTCGGCTCATTTTGTGGTTTTATATGTCAGTTTAAAAACTGGTTCCCTCTCAACAAGAGCTTACAATAACTTCAATAACTTGGCACCTTAAGACCGTAATTACTGCATAATTGCGACTTAATTAGTTTTGTGGAACAGCGAAAATCCAGGTCGGATTCTGGCTACTGAGCAGGAACTGGATCAGCGCCTGGGTGTGAGTAAAATCAGCCCCTCAGGTGACAGGAAGGGAGTTTCCAGAAGTTTTCAACTTCCGAGGTGGCAACAGTCAGTCGCTGTCATGAAACCAGTTCAACTCCATCAAATGAGTACAAATAGCTGCTGGGAACTCCTTGTTCCAGCAGAATATTTAGAAACACCTGCTCAAAGTTCAGCAGGCCCAGTTAATCTGTGCTTCCAGTAATAAGTTTTAAACGAGGAAATGAATGTTTTAGTGTTGGCGGCAGGAAACGGCGCGGTTTTACAACATCACATTAAATAAGATCATTAAGAGACAATGCTGGCTTTTAGCTCAGTGTTTGATAGTTTATAGTGAAAGTCATGAAGTGACAACTTCTGTGTTGATGCATGAAACTACAGAAAAATTACATTTTAGAAATCTGTTGTGCAGAAATGAAACTTACCTGGTTTCTGAATGCTCCACTTCTTTTCCAGAAAATGTAGTTTTAAAAATGTTTTTAAAGCTTTCTTTGAAAGTGAGTGTAGAAAAGTATTGTACTTTTTGTTGAAAGCGATTGATTGACTGTGAGCTGCAGAGCTGCTTTGATTCTGTGGATTCGCCGCCACATTGAAAACATGTTGGTGCAAACATGAGGAAATGGAAAGAAATGAAAAAGTAGCATCTTAGTATGTGTTGCTTTAGATGTGAGCCTCTGAATAGGGAGAGTTTCCTGGGATCAGAAGTTCAGCTGCTTCAGGACGAGGTGCGTTTACTGTGATGTCACCTTCACATTGTTCACTGGGAACAAAACTTCAGTGCTCTGTGAACTGGTCAAATATTTATGAGAAGAATTAATCAGTGAGTCATAACATCACTTTGAGTTTCAAGCATCCAGCATGCTGAGGTGAGGGAAGCCTCTGAGTAGCTTAACGAGATGTTCGTGTTTAGCTAACAGCCATGAGAGGTTTTCACTTCAACCAAACTGATGCTGAGTTTGGTTTTTGTGGTTGGTTATGCATCCACATCTCAAACAAACGGACCGGATTAAAACGGACCGGATTAAAACGGACCGGATTAAAACGGACTAAATGGTTTTGGTGTGAATGCAGATTCATCTCTGCAGAGGCCTGGCAACAAGATGTTTCTCAGGTTTGATGTACAAGAGTTACATCTATACATAACTTGATAGACGCTCTAGTAAACTGGACCCAGCCCGGCCCGGACCGACCCGACCCAGTGTACTCTCAAGACAAATAAAAACTCCCAGAACTTTGTTTAAGTCTAGTTTAAATCGACTGTACAGCAGCTACAGCTGATCCTGTCAGTGAACAACAGTATATACAGACTCTTAAAGTGGAGAAAGTGCTATCTTCTTCCATAAATCTATCTGCAGCTAACATTTCACAGCGCCGCTAGCAGGCTAACGGTCCTGCAACGACATCAGAACCAGCAGACTCTAAGATCCTAAAGGAGAAAACAGGCTTACATTACAGGTTAGTGTCTCTACTGCAGATGAGGCCCATCTGCGTTTAAATACAGCTTATTATTCAGAACACTACTTCATTTAGCACAACAGACACAGATCTATGAAACATTCATGTAAAAAAGAAGAGGACATTTTGAATGTTTTCTGAGCTGGAGTTTGGTTCAGTGGCTCCAGAAAATGTCTCTTAAAACTCCAGTTTTTCTGAACCTTTCAGGCTGTGATGAGAAGTGACTCCTGTTCAGATCCGGTCCTCCAGATCCGACACCTTGCTCAAAGGCACATCGAACCAGATGAAGTAGAAGAAGAAAACTCACCCAAAACCAGAACCAAGCTAAAATCTGAGGTGAAATACTCTGAAGGTTCAGATGAACTGGTTCACAGTGATGTAGAAGTTAGAGAAGCAGCAGAACTTTAGCTCTGATGGCTTATTTTGAAATGAAATAACTTAAATCTCATTTACAGACAGTAAAAAAGGAACAAGACGGAGAGATCTGTTGGTTTCTGAACAGAAACCTTAGCTTATGTTCTTTCAGTCCAACGAAGCGACGTCTGCAGGATAAAGGCAACACAAATAATTAGATGCATTTGGAGATGATGGTGATGCTGAAGTGCTGCAGGATGGCCCGGTGGTGAGGTTCTGATCCGTTGCTCAGAGTTTGTAGTGTAAAGTCTCAGTTCTGTTGCGTCTGCAGCGGGTCGCTGTAGGAGAATCGAACGTGCAACCCGTTCACCGGGTGAACGATCGGTACCGTTTGCATTTTGGGGAACTCCTCTGAAGCCAGGGTCCATTTGCACGTCCCGATCAGCTCCACGGCCAGAGTCTTCAGGATGATGTGCGCCAGCTCCTTCCCCACGCAGCTGCGCACGCCGCCGCCGAACGGAACGTAGCTGAACCGAGACGAGCGCCACTCGTCCCGCTCCGGGCCGAACCGCTCCGGGTCGAACAGCTCCGGACTCTGGAAGATCGCCGCCGTCTCGTGGGTGTCCCGGATGCTGTACATCACACTCCAGCCTTTAGGGATCTGGTAACCCTGTGGGAGAAGCGGAACCAGCCGTTAGAACCACGGGGAGGAAAACGGAGCATCAGCATCTTCAGGCTTTAGAACAAACTGAGATGTGAAAGATGAACTTCATTCGATCAGTTCTTGTTTTTCAGGACCTTCACTGGTTAACATCAAACATTTAGATCTGCAAAGAGGAAAATCAGGCCGATCTTCATGAGAGCTGGTTTTCAAACCAGCAGATTCATCTGTTGATGAAGGGAAAGGAATTGTTTAATGAATCGTTTGTTGGTTTGTAGTTTGATTTGCTGCGTTAACCTTCATAGCGACTTTTCACCAATTCATGATCTATTAAATCTGGACCTGAAACCACATCTCTACTTTCAAAAGGTTGATGAAATCCTACACATTAATGAAAACACGGCAATTTGAAAAAAATGTTTTTTTATGAAAAGGTTTGGATGACGTAATTTTTCTGGCTGTAACAAAATCAGTTTATTTCCTAAAAAAAAGTGATGGAAACACTTTTTCAGTCACGAGTCACATGATCAACAACCAGATGTTACTACTGGCAGAAACCACGAAGAAGACAGGAAGCAGTTTATGATGCAGCATGTTGTTAATGACTTATTGACGTGTTTGTGAAAATGTGTTTTTTCAACATTAGCAGAATGATGACAGTTTTTCACACGTTTGTAATGGAAACCAGAGGCTGCAGTGAGAAACTAAACCAGTCAGAACTTCTGGTGGCCCAGAGATGAATCTAAATGGGTCTGAAGTTCTTTATGTGGAAGATTCAACCATCTTTTCCAGTTTGGAGACAAATTCAAAGCTAATAACGTAACGAGAATTTGACTTCAAAGTAGAAAACAAGATTTTTTTTATGTGAAATGTGATAATTAGTGGATCATTCTCAGTCTGTCACACATTAAAATAATAATGATAATAATAATAATATGCTTTGCTGCTTCCATGACGGCTTGGTTTCTTTAATTATCTGACACTGAACAACAGAATGAACCATTATTATCCTCCAACCGGAGCCGCGCCTTCAGACCGGAGCAGCTCAGCTCCTTCCAGCCTCTCGGCTTTATCACTGCTGGAAAAGGTGCAGAGATGACAATTGTTCTTTTGGCAATGGGGGCAGAAAATTGGGGTCATGTTGAGGTCAAGGAGAGGGGATGTAAGGACTGAGGAGCTCTGAGCTCTAATCCTGCATGAAAAACTCAGCAGGTGGAGAAACAAAAGCCAAGATTCAGTCTAGAACCAGGATTTCTATGAGAGCAGAAAAATTAGACCAAGGCAGATTTATTCTTTACATCTGAATAAAATCACAGATTTAGATCTCTTTTTTAATCTAATTGCACAATTATAAAAATTGGATCTCAAATCTTTAAAATGTTTGTAGTGGAAAATAATAATGTTTAAAAAAGACACTTGTGGAAAAAATAATTGAATTCATAAATTAAAGCAACTTTTAACTTCTCATTTAAGATGAGGAATTATTTTCCTGATTTTGGTCTTTAACTGGAAAAGAGGAGAGGAATCAGCTTCACGTCTCCATGATGAGGCTGAAAACAAAACGAACGGATCCGGTTCTGCAGTGAGCGGATCCGGTTCTGCAGTGTTCTGCAGTGAACGGATCCGGTTCTGCAGTGAGCGGATCCGGTTCTGCAGTGTTCTGCAGTGAGCGGATCCGGTTCTGCAGTGTTCTGCAGCGAGCGGATCCGGTTCTGCAGCGAGCAGATCCGGTTCTGCAGCGAGCGGATCCGGTTCTGCAGTGAGCGGATCCGGTTCTGCAGACAGATTCTTGGTCTTTGAGTCAGAGGGAAACGGAAGGTTCCGGTCGTTTGGGCCAGGATGCCAACCTTCCTCATGTCTTCATGTTTTCCTTCCTGACATCTCGTTAATGATCTCAGTCATTAACTCTTCACTTCCTGAAGGTGTTTCATCAAATCTGCAAAACGTTTCTGTGGACTTTGTCTGCTTTGAAGCTTCATGAACGTTAAACTGAGGGTTGCTAAGTGTTGGTACTAAATGAGAATCTGGAGATCCTTCCACTGACTGCTGTTTGGTTCTGGTTTCAGCTCTGACTCACGTCCAGTTCGAAGGTCTGCAGGGCGGTCCGGTATCCCCCGGAGACCGGCGGCAGGAAGCGGAGCACCTCCTTCACCACGCAGTCGATGTAGCGGAGCTGGCTCAGCTTCTCCAGACTCAGATACGGGACATGAGACCCAGGACAGCCGCCGTCCGGCTCGGTCTCCGGCGCACCGTCCGCCGGGTTGCGGTTCCGCTCCGGCTGACATCCCAGACCCTCGGCCTCCAGCTCCTCTCTGGCCTTGTCCACCACAGCCGGGTGACGCAGCAGCTGCAGAACCAGGGAGGTGGAGGCGCTGGCCGTGGTGGAGTGGGCAGCGAAGATCAGCTCCACGGCTGTTTCCTGGAAGAAAAGGATGAAATTTGGGGTTTAATCATCGGACTGACCACACAGCCCAGATCAGTCCAATCCAACACCAGTCTGACATCTACTGCTAAACCGCAACCAGACTGAACCAGACTGAAGCAGACTGAACCAGGCTGAACCAGACTGAAGCAGACTGAAGCAGACTGAAGCAGACTGAACCAGGCTGAAGCAGACTGAACCAGGCTGAACCAGACTGAACCAGACAGATCCAGACTGAACCAGACTGAACCAGACTGAACCAGACTGAAGCAGACTGAAGCAGACTGAACCAGGCTGAACCAGACTGAACCAGACTGAACCAGACTGAAGCAGACTGAACCAGGCTGAACCAGACTGAACCAGACAGATCCAGACTGAACCAGACTGAACCAGACTGAAGCAGGCTGAACCAGGCTGAACCAGGCTGAACCAGGCTGAACCAGACTGAACCAGACTGATCCAGGCTGAACCAGGCTGATCCAGGCTGAACCAGACTGAACCAGACTGAACCCAATTAAACCAGACTGAACCAGGCTGATCCAGGCTGAACCAGGTTGAACCAGGCTGATCCAGACTGATCCAGACTGATCCAGGCTGATCCAGGCTGATCCAGGCTGAACCAGACTGAACCAGGCTGATCCAGGCTGAACCAGACTGAACCAGACTGAACCCAATTGAACCAGACTGAACCAGGCTGATCCAGGCTGAACCAGGTTGAACCAGGCTTAACCAGACTGAACCAGGCTGAACCAGACTGATCCAGACTCAACCAGGCTGAACCAGACTGAACCAGACTGAACCAGACTGAACCAGACTGATCCAGACTGAACCAGGCTGAACCAGGCTGATCCAGACTGATCCAGACTGATCCAGACTGAACCAGGCTGAACCAGACTGATCCAGACTGATCCAGGCTGAACCAGGCTGAACCAGACTGAACCAGGCTGAACCAGACTGAACCAGGCTGAACCAGACTGAACCAGGCTGATCCAGACTGATCCAGGCTGAACCAGGCTGATCCAGGCTGAACCAGACTGAACCAGACTGAACCAGGCTGAACCAGACTGATCCAGACTGATCCAGACTGAACCAGTCTGAACCAGACTGATCCAGGCTGAACCAGACTGAACCAGGCTGAACCAGACTGAACCAGGCTGATCCAGGCTGAACCAGACTGAACCAGGCTGAACCAGACTGATCCAGACTGAACCAGACTGAACCAGACTGAACCAGGCTGAACCAGACTGAACCAGACTGAGCCAGGCTGAACCAGACTGAACCAGACTGAACCCGACTGAACCAGACTGAACCAGGCTGAACCAGACTGAACCAGACTGAGCCAGGCTGAACCCGACTGAACCAGACTGAACCAGGCTGAACCAGACTGAACCAGACTGAGACAGGCTGAACCAGACTGAACCCGACTGAACCAGGCTGAACCCGACTGAACCAGACTGAACCAGGCTGAACCAGACTGAACCAGACTGAGCCAGGCTGAACCAGACTGAACCCGACTGAACCAGACTGAACCAGACTGAGCCAGGCTGAACCCGACTGAACCAGGCTGATCCAGACTGATCCAGACTGATCCAGACTGATCCAGGCTGATCCAGACTGATCCAGACTGATCCAGGCTGATCCAGACTGATCCAGACTGATCCAGACTGAACCAGACTGAACCAGACTGATCCAGACTGAACCAGACTGTTCCAGACTGAACCAGGCTGAACCAGACTGAACCAGACTGAGCCAGGCTGAACCAGACTGAACCCGACTGAACCAGACTGAACCAGGCTGAACCAGACTGAACCAGACTGAGCCAGGCTGAACCCGACTGAACCAGACTGAACCAGGCTGAACCAGACTGAACCAGACTGAGACAGGCTGAACCAGACTGAACCCGACTGAACCAGGCTGAACCCGACTGAACCAGACTGAACCAGACTGAACCAGACTGAGCCAGGCTGAACCAGACTGAACCCGACTGAACCAGACTGAACCAGACTGAGCCAGGCTGAACCCGACTGAACCAGGCTGATCCAGACTGATCCAGACTGATCCAGACTGATCCAGGCTGATCCAGACTGATCCAGGCTGATCCAGGCTGATCCAGGCTGATCCAGACTGATCCAGACTGATCCAGACTGAACCAGACTGAACCAGACTGATCCAGACTGATCCAGACTGAACCAGACTGAACCAGACTGAACCAGACTGATCCAGACTGATCCAGACTGAACCAGACTGAACCAGGCTGAACCAGACTGAACCAGACTGAGCCAGGCTGAACCCGACTGAACCAGACTGAACCAGGCTGAACCAGACTGAACCAGACTGAGAGACAGGCTGAACCAGACTGAACCCGACTGAACCAGGCTGAACCCGACTGAACCAGACTGAACCAGACTGAACCAGACTGAGCCAGGCTGAACCAGACTGAACCCGACTGAACCAGACTGAACCAGACTGAGCCAGGCTGAACCCGACTGAACCAGGCTGATCCAGACTGATCCAGACTGATCCAGGCTGATCCAGACTGATCCAGACTGATCCAGACTGAACCAGACTGAACCAGACTGAACCAGACTGATCCAGACTGATCCAGACTGAACCAGACTGAACCAGACTGAACCAGACTGATCCAGAGTGATCCAGACTGATCCAGGCTGATCCAGACTGATCCAGACTGATCCAGGCTGATCCAGGCTGATCCAGACTGATCCAGACTGATCCAGACTGATCCAGACTGAACCAGACTGAACCAGACTGATCCAGACTGATCCAGACTGATCCAGACTGAACCAGACTGATCCAGGCTGATCCAGACTGATCCAGACTGAACCAGACTGATCCAGAGCGCTACACCAAACATCAGCTGCTGCAGTAATCAGTACATCACCATGGCAACAGGTGAGAGTTTCCTTCCCTCTGAAACCTTTAAACCTGATCAGCCTGGTTAACCAGTGAACCCCACATCCTCTGAACCGGAGCAGTCTGGTCTGGTTTGGGTCTCCTGGTTCGGGTCTCCTGGTTTGGGTCTCCTGGTTTGGGTCTCCTGGTTTGGGTCTCCTGGTTTGGGTCTCCTGGTTTGGTCGGCCTGGTTTGGGTCGGCCTGGTTCGGGTCTCCTGGTTTGGGTCGGCCTGGTTTGGGTCGGCCTGGTTCGGGTCTCCTGGTTTGAGTCTCCTGGTTTGGGTCGGCCTGGTTCGGGTCTCCTGGTTTGGGTCTCCTGGTTTGGGTCTCCTGGTTTGGGTCGGCCTGGTTCGGGTCTCCTGGTTCGGGTCTCCAGGTTTGGGTCTCCTGGTTCGGGTCTCCTGGTTCGGGTCTCCTGGTTTGGGTTGGCCTGGTTCGGGTCTCTGGTTTGGGTCGGCCTGGTTCGGGTCTCCTGGTTCGGGTCTCCAGGTTTGGGTCTCCTGGTTCGGGTCTCCTGGTTCGGGTCTCCTGGTTTGGGTTGGCCTGGTTCGGGTCTCCTGGTTTGGGTCGGCCTGGTTCGGGTCTCCTGGTTCGGTCTCCAGGTTTGGGTCTCCTGGTTCGGGTCTCCTGGTTTGGGTCTCCTGGTTCGGGTCTCCTGGTTCGGGTCTCCTGGTTTGGGTTGGCCTGGTTCGGGTCTCCAGGTTTGGGTCTCCTGGTTCGGGTCTCCTGGTTTGGGTCTCCTTTTGGTTCGGGTTCGGCCTGGTCGGGTCTCCTGGTTTGGGTCGGTCTGGTTCGGGTCTCCTGGTTTGGGTCTCCTGGTTTGGGTCTCCTGGTTTGGGTCTTCTGGTTTGGGTCGGTCTGGTTCGGGTCTCCTGGTTTGGGTCTCCTGGTTTGGGTCGGCCTGGTTTGGGTCTCCTGGTTTGGGTCTCCTGGTTCGGGTCTCCTGGTTCGGGTCTCCTGGTTCGGGTCTCCTGGTTTGGGTTGGCCTGGTTCGGTCTCCTGGTTTGGGTTGGCCTGGTTCGGGTCTCCTGGTTTGGGTCGGCTGGTTTGGGTCTCCTGGTTCGGGTCTCCTGGTTTGGGTCCTGGTTTGGGTCTCCTGGTTCGGGTCTCCTGGTTCGGGTCTCCTGGTTCGGGTCTCCTGGTTTGGGTTGGCCTGGTTCGGGTCTCCTGGTTTGGGTCTCCTGGTTTGGGTCTCCTGGTTTGGGTCGGCCTGGTTCGGGTCGGCCTGGTTCGGGTCTCCTGGTTCGGGTCTCCTGGTTCGGGTCTCCTGGTTTGGGTCTCCTGGTTTGGGTCTCCTGGTTTGGGTCTCCTGGTTTGGGTCGGCCTGGTTTGGGTCGGCCTGGTTCGGGTCTCCTGGTTTGGGTCGGCCTGGTTTGGGTCGGCCTGGTTCGGGTCTCCTGGTTTGAGTCTCCTGGTTTGGGTCGGCCTGGTTCGGGTCTCCTGGTTTGGGTCTCCTGGTTTGGGTCTCCTGGTTTGGGTCGGCCTGGTTCGGGTCTCCTGGTTCGGGTCTCCAGGTTTGGGTCTCCTGGTTCGGGTCTCCTGGTTCGGGTCTCCTGGTTTGGGTTGGCCTGGTTCGGGTCTCCTGGTTTGGGTCTCCTGGTTCGGGTCTCCTGGTTTGGGTCGGCCTGGTTTGGGTCTCCTGGTTTGGGTCGGCCTGGTTCGGGTCTCCTGGTTCGGGTCTCCAGGTTTGGGTCTCCTGGTTCGGGTCTCCTGGTTCGGGTCTCCTGGTTCGGGTCTCCTGGTTTGGGTTGGCCTGGTTCGGGTCTCCAGGTTTGGGTCTCCTGGTTCGGGTCTCCTGGTTTGGGTCTCCTGGTTTGGGTTGGCCTGGTTCGGGTCGGCCTGGTTCGGGTCTCCTGGTTTGGGTCGGTCTGGTTCGGGTCTCCTGGTTCGGGTCTCCTGGTTTGGGTCTCCTGGTTTGGGTCTTCTGGTTGGGTCGGTCTGGTTCGGGTCTCCTGGTTTGGGTCTCCTGGTTTGGGTCGGCCTGGTTTGGGTCTCCTGGTTTGGGTCTCCTGGTTCGGGTCTCCTGGTTCGGGTCTCCTGGTTCGGGTCTCCTGGTTTGGGTTGGCCTGGTTCGGGTCTCCTGGTTTGGGTTGGCCTGGTTCGGGTCTCCTGGTTTGGGTCGGCCTGGTTTGGGTCTCCTGGTTCGGGTCTCCTGGTTTGGGTCTCCTGGTTCGGGTCTCCTGGTTCGGGTCTCCTGGTTCGGGTCTCCTGGTTCGGGTCTCCTGGTTTGGTTGGCCTGGTTCGGGTCTCCTGGTTTGGGTTGGCCTGGTTCGGGTCGGCCTGGTTTGGGTCTCCTGGTTCGGGTCTCCTGGTTTGGGTCTCCTGGTTCGGGTCTCCTGGTTCGGGTCTCCTGGTTCGGGTCTCCTGGTTCGGGTCTCCTGGTTTGGGTTGGCCTGGTTCGGGTCCTGGTTTGGGTCTCCTGGTTTGGGTCGGCCTGGTTCGGGTCGGCCTGGTTCGGGTCTCCTGGTTCGGGTCTCCTGGTTCGGGTCTCCTGGTACCTTGAGCTCCTGGATGCTGAGCTCCTGCTGCTCCTTGGCAACGGACAGCATGAGGTCGAAGGCGTCCTGGTAGTCGTCGTCCAGCTGCTGCCGCTCCATCTTCTCCTCGATGATTTTCGCCATGTTGGCGTGAAGGATTTCTCTGGCCTTGATGCCCTGCAGAGAGAAGTCCATCAGAACCGGCCCGGGTCCCAGGTGGGTCGGGGTGCGGACGGGGTTCGGTACCTTGCGCAGGCCGCTGAACGGCGTGTCGATGGGGAGCGAGAACAGGTTGTTCATGAGCTGCTCGAAGGTCGTGGCCAGGTAGACGATCCTCTCCTCCTCCATCTGCAGGCCCAGCAGAACCCGCACGGCGATGCGGAACGTCAGAGACTTGGCGGCGGCGTACACGTCGACGGACCCCGGGTCAGAGACCCACTTGGCGATCTCCGCCTTGATGACGTCCTGCAGCCGCGGCAGGTAGGACTCCAGCGCCGCCCGGCTGAACACCTTGGCCAGGATCTAAACGCAGAGAGGGGTCAAAGTTCAACCGATCAGAACCGTTCAGACTCAGCTCAGTTTCTACAGACACAGTGACAGAGCTGGGAACTTCTACGAATGTAAATAGAGAAAACAAAATGTTAACAAAAACAAAGTATTTTATCATAAATAAATGTTCTTCAGTAATTATTTGTCTTATTTTTCAGATTTTAGTAGGACTGAGCAATAAGGCTAAAAACATATTGCAATATAATTGGTCAATATTATCGATCAGATTTTTGTTTCTATTTCTAAAATATCACCAGACTGATGGCGTTTTGTTTCCTGCTGATCCAAAGTTTTCACTTCACCTCGTTTTTCTGTTTTTAAGCATTTCTGAGGCAAAATGTCGAAAACTTAAACTGCTGCTGCGCCAGTTCATGAGCACGCTGTTGCTAGGCAACCAAAGTCGGGGGAGCTTGGAGGGCTTGTTCCCCAGCAGGTTGTTGCTAGGTAACCGAAGAGCGAGTGAGTCAGTTGACGTCACCAACGTAGCTTAGCTCACAACCAGAGGGTTTAGCGACTAGCCTTTCCAAATCCTACACTGTAACAAATTGCTGTAAAAAACGTCCAAAACTGAACAGTATCAAACTGTTTCTATTGGAAACGGTACTGCACCGTGAAAAACAATGCATTCTGGGCAATTATTACTGTTTTTAATAAAATACTGTAGTATACTGTGAGTAGCATTGCATTGTGGGAATGATGTTGGATTCAACGGTAAGGAGGCTCTTTAAACAGAACGCTACTGTATTTCTGAAGAAGACATGTTGTTGTGACATGTGGAAGCAACCTCTATAACTTTCTTTAAGGACTATCCATTTGAATCCTGCATTTTATGAGCCAATCCTAAGGTAAGTTATTTTTGATGATTCATATTTACAAATACTGACATGTTTGGAAGCTCTTTTTCTTTCTTTTGTGTAATTTGACTTGAATTGCTATGATTAGCTGCTAAAGTGAAATTGGTGAATGGATATCAACTGGGGATTTGGAGTTTCACAGAGTTGACTTGGCAGAAAACTGTTTAAATGTTATGCTGGTGTCTCTTTATTAACTCTTAACATTCAAAAGTTTGTCTTCATCTAGCACACATTAAACCCTGACTCCTTAAGCAGCATCATATGCTAATCTGAAATTACTGCATTTTCAGGCTTTCTTGATCTCAACCCTGAGGGACCAAGGCCAGCTGTAGCAAGATCATCTCCAAGAGGACAGGGAAAACTTTTCAAAAGAAGTCGGTCACTGTCATCCCCCGTGTTTCAACTCTGCTGAAAAACCTCTTGGACTTTGAATGGAATTTCATAGTGAGAACTTTCTAACCAAGCTATAGATATTGTTGCCCCTCCACGCAAAAACAAGCAAACAAAAAAACTATCCAGGCATGAAGGCAACTTATCCCTGAACAGGAGTGTTCTTGAGAGATGTTTTTGGTTTAAAGGTCAGCATAATCTGAAGACATCTCTTTTAATTAAGAGCATACATTTTGTTAAGGCTCCCACTTTCTGTTCTTCAGATGTAATTTTGACTGTACAGGCACCATGTTTAACTTATCTTGTCTAATATTGTTTCATTGTTTTATCATCTGAAGTTGGAGCTCTGATTTTGCCCTAAAGGAAATTCAAGTCTAAATGTTTCATTTAAATTTTTATCAAACTAAAATGTGCAATTTTTTTCTATGCTTTAGATTGAAAGTTAAATGTTTATGTTGCATCATATTGTTCCTCACTTCCACAAAAAGTCATATTTTGTATTGAAAAAGTAGTGTGCTGAGTTGTACAATGCATTATTTCTATAATTTATTTCATACTTATTTTATTTCAGACTAATCAAAAGGCCACAATTCATGCTTTATTCAAATACTCTTTACATCAGTTAAGAAATTTATTTCACAAAATAGATGGTGATTTCTTACTGTTGTTCCAGAATCTGACTTACTTTGGACAGTTTACCCTCAACATTCTTGTAGAAAAGGTTTAGGTTTAAGGCACACATACGTTGTCGTTTCAAAACCTTCGTCTTTATTATGTGGCCCACTAAACACCGTGTGAGTCGATGTTTGAGTTGGTTCTTTTTTTCCCAAATAAATGTTTGACATGATGGAACTTACATTTCTAAGTGTTTTTTTTTTCATGTTTCTATTTTATATTGGAAATTTACAGTAGTAAGCTGTATGTGAATTCAACAGTAATGGTACCATAGAAAAACGGTAATATACTGGCAACACAGCTGCCAGTATATTACTGTCACAAAAGATTTCTTTTGTGACAGTAATATACTGTAAAGTTGATTACAGTAAGGGTACTGTATAATTAACAGTACAATGCTGGCAACCCTGCTGCCAGCATTGTACTGTAAAAATACAGGGCAGTTTGTTACAGTGTACATCCCCCAGAATGCAGTGCGGTTCATCCGGCCCCACCGGCCCCGCCCAGCCCCGCCCGGCCCCGCAGGCCCCACCGGCCCCGCAGGCCCCGCCCGCCCCGCAGGCCGATGCCTCACCTTCCTCTTCCTGCGGTGGATGTCCCCCACAGAGTTGACCAGGGTGTTTGGCCCCAGGATGATGCGGGTGCTCTGGGGCCACTGGGTGCACACCAGGCTGTGTTCCCCCAGCAGGATCTTGCGGATGTTTTCGGCGCCCGTCACCCGGATGAGGGGCTTCCCCAGCAGGTGGGTCTTAAACACGTTGCCATGGCGTTTCCGCCGAGAGATGTGGAAGTTGGAGCCCTGCAGTGGGAAACAGGACACAGGAAGATTGGAAAACATATTCCATAAAGCTAAAGAAGAATTGATCCTGTTTGGACTTTTAGCTTCAGTTATTTTCCAGTTTGTTTAGTTTTTGCCATTGTCTGGTTTGGTAACTGTTCTGGTTTCCTCTCCTCCTCCCTTTTGGGTTTTCTCTTTTCTCTCAGCTGAGCAGCTGATTTTTGCTTCCTGGTTGCTCCTGCCTGCTCCTCTCCTCACTGCAGAAACATAAATCTTACTGTTTTGTCTCGTTTCCTGTGTAAATATCTTAGTTTTGTTTTTTAAATGTTATAACTTACAAGTACTTTTTCAGAAAAAAAAACTTGTTATAAATAAAATAATCTGTCAGTGGGAACTAGAACATTTTTAATCAATAATAATAAATTATTGGCATAAAACAAAATTCTTGCTGAAAAGTCACTGAAATATTTGCAGCAGAAAACTGGACAGCATCGCGCAGGACGTTGTGTTTTTGCAGCTCCTCTTTCTCCTGCTCTCCTTGCTGGATCCTCTCTGCTGGATCCTCTCTGCTGGATCCTCTCTACTGGATCCTCTCTGCTGGATCCTCTCTGCTGGATCCTCTCTGCTGGATCCTCTCTGCTGGATCCTCTTAAGCTCTGGACTCTTCAGCTCAGCTTTCAGGTTTTCTGCTGATTTTGAATCAAAAGGTTTCAGAGGTTTTGTTGCCTCTAAAGGCCCACAGGCTCACGGATCCTCCACCGTGTTCAGACATGACTGCATCACTAAAATAACCTGTTCTGTTAAATCAGCTCCACGTTTACATTTGAGACGGTAGGAGGGAACGTCGTTTTCCAGACATGTTCTCTAACCAGCTGGTTGCCCTGGAGACCCCAAAATGTCTGTTTCTCCAGATGTTTCTTCACTCATGTTTGATCTCAGGTCCAGATCTTTAATTATTGCTCCCACTGGTTGGAAAGTCTCGGATTGTAATTTTTATTTTCAGACTTTTTGAAGTTTTTTTTGTTTGTTTGAAGACCAAGAATAAATGAATCTCCATGGATTCATATTTAGTGTCCAGAGAAACAGAAAGTTAAATGTTCCCAGATTCTCTCATCAAGCCTTAAAAACCTCAAGATAATGGATGAATTTAATATTTTTAAACTGCTGCATTAATGCATTAAATCAAAGCTTTGATTCTCCGCGGATTATTCTGTTAATCGGTTTTAAAGTGAGAAAAGAACCAAAGTGACAGAAAAGCAAGTGAAACCTGGAGAAATTTAATGAAGGGAAAAACTGGAAACATGAGAGAGACGCGTAAACTGAATCTGGATCGGTTTCATTTTCTGCGCAGAACGGAAGAACCGAACCGAACCCAAACTTCCAGTTCTTGCTGCAGAGACAGAAGTCAAGTCCGCACATGTTGCAGAACCCGGACCAGAACTTCAGCGGCTCCAGGCTGAAGTTGGAGCTGCTGAAGGAGGTTCTGGAGGAGGTTCTGGAGGAGGTTCTGACCTGGAAGAGCCAGTGGAAGGTCTCTCCGACCAGCGGCCAGCCCATGGAGCCCCGCGGCAGCGGCAGGCTGCTGTTCGGGTCCCGGGTCAGGCTCCAGCGGAGGCTCCACAGCTGCCGGGTCAGAACCAGCAGCAGCAGCGCCGACAGCACCGAGGTGAGCGCGGTGGCCAGGGCCGACAGGACCCCGAACTGGGCCAGGGGGAACATCTCCTCCGAGCGGTCCACTTCCCAGCATCCACCTGCGGCAGCGCAGCGCAGCGCGGTTCGGGTCCGCAGTCAGACTGGAGCTGGAAGGAAAGAGCCGCAAATTGAGGGAAAATCAGCTGGAAGGAAAAATTGATTTCATTTGAACTCGAGCTGCACGTGGAGCTGAATGTTTCCCGCTCAGCCCGAAACATGAACCTCATCAGGACCGAACCTCATCAGGACCGAACCTCATCAGGACCTGCAGCCATTCCAGACTCTTTTACGGGTCTGCCTGCGCGGGCTTGTCCGTAAAGCTGCGCGCCTTTATGGGTACAGTTTGGGGGCCCAGCCGCCCCGGGCCCGGGCGGACCGGCCCGGACCGGCCCGACCCGGTCCGACTTTATGGAGCAGCGCCAATAAATCCGCTTTAAAAGCTGCAACTGCTGCTGATTCTGAGCCACTTCAGAAAAACTCCTTTTAGGTCCTAAAAGGTTCTGGCTGATGTCTGGTTCTGATCCAAAGAGCTTACCTCCACCACGCGTTTCCTCCGCAGACCCAGATCTCCTCAGATCTCCTCAGATCCTCTCAGATCCTCTCAGATCCTCTCAGATCCTCTCAGATCCTCTGGTTCTCCCACTGCGGCTCCAGCCTGAAGGTTCCTGCAGCCGCGGCGCTGCAGCGGCTTTATAGGCGCAGCGTCGCAGCGCAGCGGTCCACCTTCAGCTGCTGACGTTGATCGGAATGTTAAACAGGATGTTCATTCAGAGAGAGAGAGAGGGAAAAAGAGAGGGAGAGAGGGAGGGAGGGAGGAAGAAAAGAGAGAGGGAGAGAGAAGAGAGAGAGTCGTGCGTGTGCGCGCGAGAGGCCCAGGTAGCCAATCAGCGCAGATCAGCTCCCAGTCCAGCGCAACGCTGCGGACTGCGCCTTTAACTCCTGGCGCAAAGAGTAAAACATAATTTCACTCTTTTAGTATAAATTCATTTATTTTATCATTTTATAGAATCGAACATTTTAATCCAGAAAAATCATCTGGATTCCTGTAAACTGACCGTTTCTACATGAAACTGTCCATCTGCATATTGTGATAATAATATTAATAATTATAATTATAACCGCATCCCTCCAGTTCCGCTCTGATCAAATACATTTTATTAAACTGGTTATAAAATATTTTTACAGTAAATGAGACTTAATTCATATTTTCATTCGTTTCCATTTAATTTAATGATTAAAACCCTGCAAGCAGCAACATGAAAAATATGCATATATATATTTATTATTATTATTATTATTATTATTATTATTATTATTATTATTATTAGTTTTCATTATTAAAAATAAGTCGTTCTGTTCCTGTCCGTCCTGCTTCAACTCAGTAATAAACATATTATTTAATAATATTTAATGTTATTTAATAATATTTAATGTTATTTTTGATTTCTGCAGCAGCAACTCAAATATCTGATAAAACTGAATATCTGGAGAAACTCCAGTTATTTATTATTTATTAGAATTATTTGGAACTGAAACTTTGAGATTTAAAGATTTCAGTTTGACATTAAAACAAAGAGATGGTTTTATTATTACATGTTATTTATTTAATATATATTCACATGAACAACATGTTTATATTTTTATATTTTATCTAATTTATTAATTAAATCAAAATGAGCAAAAGATTCATTGAATTCTTTAGTATTTTATTTAATCAACATAAAACATTAAATTATCTCTTTGTCTGTTTTTCTATTTTTACCTTTTATTATTTTTGACTTTTTTATGCTGAGAAACATTTTTGAAACCATTTATTTTTCTAATTTTCTCTTCTGTCCTGGAAAATAAATATTAATTTCTCACAAACTTGTTGAAATAAAATCTTTTGTCTGCAGAATCATTTTAGTAATAAGTGTTTTCATAAGTAAAGTTTTAGGGATTTTTTATTTTTTAATCGTCATTATTTTTCTGTGAAGGTTTTGATCTCACTGCTTTCATTAAACCTTCAGCTTGGAAATGATTATAAATGAAAATATCATTTATTTTCACGTTTAGAGAGAAAAACTTTGTTCTATTTTAGTAAAAGTGCCCCTGCTCTTCCTCCTCCTCTCCCTCAGTGCTCAGCCATCATCAGCTGGAGCAGCAACAACAGCAGGAGCTGCAGCAACAACAGCAGCAACAGCAGCAGCAACAGCAACAACAACAGCAGCAACAGCAGCAGCAACTGCAGCAGCAGCTGCTGCACCAACAACAGCAGCAACAGCAACAGCAGCAGCTGCTGCTGCACCAACAACAGCAGCAACAGCAGCAGCAGCAGCAACAGCTGGTTGCATCAAGTCTCCAGCAGTTTCTGCTCCTCAACAAGCACAGGGCGACACTGGAGAGGAACAGCTGGAAATGAACCCAACATGATTCTGCTTCTAACAGGAAGTCAATGATCCAAAGCTAACAGCTACTTTTATTGTTTCTTATCGTTTTTATGAACCTGATCAAATTCATGCAGATGTTTGTTCTTCATATCTGACACATTTTCAACCCGGGAAGCATCAGAGCTTCGATCAGTGATCAGCTGGGATCCAAAGGGACCAGATTAGGGACCAGATTAGGGATCAGATTAGGGATCAGATTAGGGATCTGCTCAGAAGCTGTTTGTCCCGTCACACCGCGCCGCTCCATGGACCCGGCCCTGCTCCATGGGGGGTTCTGCTCAAACACTTCAGATAATCCGGAGCTTTTAAAAGCTTATGTAACAGAGACGTCGGTCCTGCGGCGCCTCGGGCCGATCGGAGCTCCGGTTTCAGACGGACTCAGAACCCACATGAATCCCTTCAGATTCCTCAAAACCAGGAAACGGGCCTGGGTTTAAACCCAACCTGAGCTCAGAGGATCAGATCTGCACCAAACTTCAAGGATGAAAACACAGAAGGTGAATTTAATGCAGGAAGATGGTGGATAAAAACCAGCATCATCTCTACAACCTTTAACATTTAAATGGAGGATCAAAGCATTTCTCACATAAAATACCCAATTCTTTACTTTTCCAAACATGCCAATAAAAATGTAACTTAAAACTTTGGCATCAAACAAATCAGTGAAATCTTTGATTTATATGATGTTAAAAATCTGGATTCTGTGTAAAATAATTCAGCCATGTTTGATGTTGGAAGGAGGGATTAAGCATCATGTGGTTATATTGATATTATATACAACTGGGTTTATTAAAAAATGTTTGTTCTAAACTCCTGTTCGCTCATTGAGTCGGTTGAGATTCACTGGAGAAATTGAGCTCAATGGAAGAAAACGCAGACTGAAGGAGATGAGAACTGAGCAGGATGGATTCTGGCTGTAAAATAAATCAGCGACTTTCACAACAGAGCAAAGAGAAATCTGATAAAACCAGAGCGTACAGAAGTAAAGCTGGAGGCTGGTTGAGACGGCGTGAACGGGGCGTGGCCTCGTGGGCGGGTCCAAGTGGAGATGTGTGTGTTCTGGTCCAGGCGTGTCATTGATATGAGGAGCAGACAGAATGCGGCAGCGCAGACGGATGGAGGCGTGCAGCGGCACGCCGAGGAATCCTGCAGCTACAAACCGACTTCCATCACATGCTAAAAGAAACTTCTGAGACACAAACACACAGAACCAAACCAGAACCGCCTCACACTGAGGAAACACACCTTCAGGTGTGTGAGGATGGCGGCCATCTTATCAGGCTGCAGATCAACTGCTGAAGTGTGTCTTGGTGTGTGTGTGTGTGTGTGTGTGTGTGTGTGTGTGTGTGTGTCCAGG